>NW_026937392.1:0-78527 GCF_032062105.1 Saccostrea cuccullata | reverse complement strand
TTACCTACATCGGAAGAACAGTTAACAAGATCATTCCCAGACAAAAAAGTTCCAGGAAGAAGAAGAAGAAGAAGAAGAAGAAAAATAATAATAATAATAAGAAACAGAGTAAAAACAATATGTTCCCCAACTTCGTTTGGGGAACATAATAATACAAGAAAGGTCTTGTTACAAGCAATGCAAAACTGGATTTTGACAGTCCTGTCTTCAATCAATCAAAATCACTGGACAAGGTTTAAATTTTTGTAAAGTAGGAAAAAGGATAAAACATCAATTAAGTTCAGTATATTCAGTAAGGTTTTGTGACAGGTAAACATTTGTGATATACGTCCCAGCTTCTTTCATTCAAAAGTTATGATCAAGGTTTAAGTTTCTTTGACAGACAAATGATATTAAATGTTCTCAAACTTTAAAGAAATCAAGGGGACAAAAAAAAAGAACCAAAACAAATAAGCAACAGTAAGCCTATAAACCAAAAAATGCACATAAAGGTCAGCAACATATGCACAACCTTTTCACCTACCGGAATGAACTGTAGTCTTGTTGTTCTTTGAACATCAATTTATTTCTAAACAAGAGGCCCATGGGCCACATCGCTCACCTGAGTAGCTTTGACCATGCTGTTCTTTACCAAATTTCCCCCTTGTAATACATATTGTTACCCCATCCTAGCACATGGGTCATAATTTGGACAATTTAAAATCTACACTTCCTCGGGATGCTTCCATATAAGTTTCAACTTTTCTGGGCCAGTACAGTCAAACCTGTATTAAGAGACCTTTAAGAGAAAGGAAAAAAGGTCACATATGACAGGTGGTCTCTTTACACAGGTTGCTTCTTTTCCGCAGTGTTCAAATATACGTACAATGCTGAAAATATCACACATGTATGTTGAATGTATTTTATAACACCTTATGTTTATTTCCACTTTTTAATAGGTACTGCTCAACTCTAAAATGCTTTTACAATTGTCCTGTTAAGAAATAAAAATTTCTTGATCCGCACATGAGTCATTTGAATATTGGGAAATATTGTGAAGATCTGAAAATATGAATATTTTTTCATACAGTATAAAAAAGCTGCAAAGTTTTTTTCCCTAATAATAGATTTTTTTTTACATGATATGATAGCCTATATAACTTCGTATGTTTTGCATATAACAAAGAATAAAAACTGTTTCATGATTTTTGTTATGCATTGGTATCAAATTAAATTATATTCATGACTGAAATATTTATTTAACCTAATTAATTTTTTTTTCATTACTGAACTACCCATGTCTAATTGCCTGTTTGTGACACTTCAATTATCACATGGTGTGGGTGCTATGGAGTGTTCCCGTTTTAAAACATTTAATTCACCTCGACGAAGTCGAAATGAGCTTATGCTATACCTCCGGCGTTGGCGTCCCAGGTTAAAGTTTTAGGAGCAAGGTCATTCCCAAGTAACTATAAGCCCTACCTGAACCAAACTTGCATGCATGATGCATCTAGGAATGGACACTACCAGACTTGCTTCGGATGCTGGATCTGACCTACATTTTCCAGATATTTCCAGGTTAAAGTTTTTGAGCAGGTCCATTCCTGGCCCCTATAAGCCCTACCCAGACCAAACTTGCATGGATGATGCATCTAGGGATGCACACTAACAGGCTTCGGATGCTGGATCTGACCTACATTTTTCACAAGACGAAAGACCACCTTTAACCAATCGCTTAATGTAGCTTAATGGTGACTTAATGGTGCTTAAAGAAGTTAACTCCATTAAGCCACCATTAAGCTGCAACTTATATGCTTAATGTAAAACTTCATTAAGTACCATTAAGCCACCTTTAAGCCGAGCTTAATGGTTACTTAATGGTCAAACCTCATTAAACTTTCACGTTTTACGCATTTTATATCGAATCTTTGATCTAACTTTTTAAGTTATTTCAATGTCATTTACGCAAAATGTATTTTTTTTGTGATTTATAATTTTGTCTCGGTCGTCATTTTTATATAAAATTTCTGTCAAGATGCAAAATCTCGGGCACTGAGAATAAAGTTAGCTAACAGGGGCTTGCTCCCGGTTTCTAATAATTTTTTTTAATCATTTACAGTATCAATAAAAAAGAAGTTTTTTCTTATTCCCGCATATGATTTTTTTACAATAAATAATTATTACATATGTTGTTTTTATTATTTGTGTATACGATTTTTGTTTTAAAAAATAAATAATTATATTATTACACGCCGGGTCCAACCCCCTGTGAAATATGAATTTCTCAACAATTTGTTTTTAAAATTATCTTTATTTATAAACACAAAATATACTTTTTTTTTTTTTAAGAGATGGTATTTTTATTTCATGTGTTATATTCTGCTTTTCTCAGGAATATAAAGTCATGCTCCAGTGGTCCCAAAATAAAGTTTACTTTTCTTTATTTTAAATAAAACTTTTTTTTCTTTATCCACAAATCAGATAGAACACAACAATATGTTCTTACACAAAAACATTTTTTATATATTTCATAATAATTTGAATTTGATTCCCCATTTTGGCCCCGCCCTTACCCCAAAGGGCCATGATTTGAATAAATTTAAATCTTCACTACATGAGGATGCTTAAATGTCAATATGACTAAACATAGCTTTTCTGTTCTTAGTTTTTTTATTTTTCTATGTAAAACTTTTTCAATTGTGGCCCCACCCTACCCTTGGGGGTTTGATTTGAACAAATTTAATTCTACACTAATGCTTCATATAATATTTAAATCATAGCTTTGCTATTCTTTGGAAGATTTTTTGTATATATATTTTAATGTAAAACTTGGCCCACTGTGGCCCACCCTATCCCTGGTGGTTATGATTTGAACAAACTGAAAAGTCTACACTACCTGAGGATGATTCCACATAAATATCACTGTCTTGAGAAGAAATTTTGAAAGATTTTCCTATGTAGCCTTCGGAGAGGTGGTTTCACATAAGGTTCATCTTTCCTCCCAATGGTTCTGGGGCCAATTCCCTATCACACATGTAAAACTTTGAATTGTATTTTATAACACTCTACCTGAGGATGTTTCCACATTTTTATCTTTCCTGAGAGGTTCTTGAGAAATGATTTTTACAGATTTTCCTATATACTCCTATAAAAACTTTATTGTGGCCCCGCCCTAATCATTTGAACAAACTTGAATCTATTACCTGATTTCCAATATGAGTTTTTCTTTCCTAGACCAGTGGTTCCTGAGAAAAGATTTTTAAAGATTTTCCCTATATAGTCCTATGTAAAACTTTGATCGGCCATTGTGGCCCCACCCTACCCCCAGGGGTCATGATTTAACAAACTTGAATCTATGCTACCTGAGGATGCTTCCACATGAGTTTCATCTTTCCTGGCCCGGCAGTTCTGGAGAAGATTTTCAAAATGCCATTAATTTTTCACTAATTCATAATTATCTCCCCTTGGAAAAGGGCTTGGCCCTTCATTTGAACAAATTTGAATCCCCTTTACCTAAGGATATTTTGTGGCAAGTGTGGTTGAAATTGGCCCAGTGGTTCTTGAGAAGAAGACGAAAATGTGAAAAGTTTACGCCGACGTCGACGACGACGACAGACAACGGACAAATTTTGATCAGAAAAGCTCACTTGATTCGGCTCAGGTGACTATAATGCAGCGGTACCTATCCAAACTAGTCGGTCTTCAATCATTGTTATTTCAAAATCGATTTTCAGAAGAACAGCCGATCAGATTAAACATGACATCCGACCAGATTTATACACGTTGGGAAACGGGGTTAGATTAACAGTGTACATTACTGACTGGTTAAACAATAGACCTTGATTAGGTGTCCACCGTCCCCGGTCAACTAACAGGAAACTATACATACACAACGTACACAGATTTTGATGATCAATTATTTTTACAAAATTTAAATTTAATGCAAGCATATAACAAATTCAAAATTATGATTCATTGTAAAATGACAATTATTTTGATACCCATTATGATACAAAAAGAATTTCAACTGAATATGCTATTCAAAAAAAAAATTTTTGTAAACATAACCAGGTAACTCGTAAACGAGGATTGTCACTAGGCCTAAATCTTAGACACAAAAACCGTTAATATCCGCAGAATATTTTATTATTTAAAAAAAATTTCATCTGTCTTTCCCGATGATAGATTTTTTGTGTTTTATCTATAACTAATTTAATTTCAATCATGATTTAATGCTTAAACGTATAAATCTTCGAATAACAGAGCGAAGAATTCATTACAATTTAAAAGCCGAACTCAACGGTTTAGAAATATTAATGTGATATAAGCCTTTTAGAAAGATCCATAAATGAAAATGTTTATAGTTTGATTAATAAATCAATTCAAGACTTTGGAGACGTTCAACACAATAAACACTTTTACAAGTCCAAAACAAACTTTGTGCAAAATAAATATTTAATATTTTCCTTGAAATATCAAGAGCGATATTAGCCCAATGGATAAGGTGACTGCCTTTTACTCGAAGGGTCATGAGTTCGGGCCCCGTGTGAGGTGTGGTTTTTTTTTTTTTTAAATTTTGAATTTCGTTCTTTTCCTTATTTTTACCAAATCAAGATATGTGTTAACTCGACATTTATAATTTGTTATTACAAATCACTATAATAACTAGTGCTAATTGTAACGGGGACCGTTACAGATGTTCCCCAAACGCTCCCCAACTCTCTTTTTGTGCCATATTACCTGTAAGCTTCATTAAATAAGACAAACTCTATGTTTTTGAGACTTTAACATTTACCTGGAAGTGTACGAAGTTCATTCAAATTTTAGCATTGCATGCGTGCGCATGCGAATGCCTGTGCGTAATGACCATATCATTTTGTCTACACAATCCATATATTTTAATAAACTAAAAATTAAAGTATTTAATCCAAAAGTAATAAAAATACGCTCATTCAAGTGTATTTTTGATTTTGTTCATGTCACGTGCACGCACGTGCATACATGAGCACGGTGACCATACCTTCTTGTAGAAGATCATTACATCTATCTATGTTCTAAATCCCACCCCATATGGTTGAAAACCAAGGGCGTTATACCTGTTAAAAGTTTCAGCCAATTAGATTGCATACACGTACACGCACGTGCGCGTGTGCATGGTGACCATACCTTTCTTGTAGTAGTCCATTATATATATCTATGTTCCAAATCCCATCCTGTTTGGTTGGAAACCAAGGGAGTTATAGCTGTTTAAAGTTTCAGCCAATCAGATTGCAGCGCACGTACATGCACGTGTATCCATGTGCATGGTGACCATACGTTCTTGTAGTAGTTCATAATATCTATCTATATTTCAAATCCCATCGTCTTTGGTTGAAATCCAAATGAGTTATAGCTATTTAAAGTTTAAGCCAATCAGATTGCAGCGCACGTGCATGCACGTGTTTTCATGATAATTGCTATATATCATATTGTAGGATATCCTAATGCATGGCTATAATCAAAATTTCAAAACATTTTGTCAAAAGACAAAAAAGATATTGAGATTTTTGTTTCAGCCAATCAGAGTGCAGCGCACGTGCATGCGCGTGAGATCTTGCTATTTTGACCATGTCATATTGTCTATACTTCTAATGTATCCTTATATTATGAGTTCTAAAGCATTTCATCAAAAATTAAAAAAGTTACATCTATATCAATGTAATCGGTCATTTATCATGTTGCACGTGCGCGCTCTTGCAAGCACGTGCGCGCAAAATGACCTTCGTTCCGCAAATCTATATTACATGTCTACTGACCCTAAAAACATTTCACCTTAGTCTGATGTGTAGTTTACAAGATCACTCGCGGACAAAATTTTCCCAGCAAGAAAAATAAGAATAATAATAATAAAAAACAGAGTAAAAACAATATGTTCCCCAACTTCGTTTGGGGAACATAATAATTTTTCACCCATAAAAACAGTAATATCGCCTGCGTAATGGTGCTTAATGGTGGCTTAATGGTAGCTTAATGGAGTTTGGACATTAAGCACCTGTAAGTCTAGCTTAATGGTAGCTTAATGGTGACTTAATGGTGATCTAAAAGTTACCATTAAGGACCTGTAAGCCACCATTAAGCTACCATTAAGCTACATTTAAGCACCCATTAAGGACTTTGAGATGGCTTAATGGTAACTTAATGGTGGTGTAAATGTTACTTAAAGTTGCTTAATGGTGACTTAATGGTGACTTAAAGACAACCATTAAACCACCATTAAGGACCTATAAGCCACCATTAAACCAAGCTTAAAGGGTGTGTTTCATCTTGTGTTTCAGATGAGTGACCAGGTTAAAGTTTTTGGAGCAGGTCCATTCCCAAGGAATCATAAGCCCTACTGGCAACAAACTTTCATGGATGATGCATCTAGGGATGGACACTACCAGACTTGCTTCGGATGCTGGATCTGAGCTACATTTTTATTTCCAAGTAACTATAAGCCCTACCCGGACCAAACTTTAATTGATGCATCTAGGGATGGACACTACCAGACTTGCTTTGGATGCTAGCTCTGACCTATATTTCCCAAACAATACACCAGGTTAAAGTTTTTTGAACAGATCAATCCCAATGAACTTGAAGTCCTAGATATCTGCAGTATTAACAAAGTTATAAATATTTGTTTACACTATAATACATGTTTTTCAAGCTAGACGCTTAGAAATGTGTATATGCCATGTAAGGGGTTAAACAGAACTTGCAAGAATATTGTTGTTGGGATAAATACCAACTATTAAGAAAATATGATTTGAGATTTGCATTACTCACACTGATAACATTCGTTCGAGGTGAGTTTTGTAATCTTTTGCCCTGTTCACACGGAGAGTTTAATTCGAATTAAACGTAAGTTTAGTGCGAATTAGCTTTGCTTAGCGTTCACACGGAGAATTTAATGCGAATTAGTTTAATTCGAATTAGTTTACTGCGCATTAAATTACTTCGCATTAGCTCCGTGTGAACGCTAAGCGAAGCTAATTCGAATTAAATTTTGAGGAATGCGTAATGGCAAAATTAGGTCAAATGCCACATGTCCGTGGTCAGCTTGAAGTATCTGTGCCATTTTTGAGTGAAAAACTAAGGAAAATTGTGTTAATCACTAAAATGTGTGTACAGACACTGTAGCATTATGTCAAATGCATCTGCTCCTGCATAAGGTGACGTGATTTGCAAATGACGTCATTATTGCCTTACTGACGCCTGGCCGTAGAAGTAGAATTTTAATTCGCATTAGTTTACTTCGCATTAGCTGTCGTGTGAACGCAATTTAATTCGCATTATTTTGATTCGCATTACTTTACTTCGCATTAATTTACTGCTAATTAAACTCATCGTGTGAACAGGGCATTTGATTACCTATGTTTTAATTAGGTATAGAACAATAAGTGTGAAATGTGTTTTGATAACAATTATAGTCTGATTTCTGGTTAGGATTTACCAGGGCTTACCTGTATTTTACCTATGTATCATTAAGAGGAGGAATAAATATTAATTTAATGTACATGAATATTTATTGCAAAAAAATGAATTTATTGAATATTAAATCTAATTATGTTAATTATTATATTAATAATATGACTGCCATTTCTTGAAAAAGAAACATTTTTTAACGATGATAATTCTGAAATTGCCACCGATTACTATTCATTATCATAATGAATTATTTAGCATAAATTTCTATTTTGTTATAAAAGTAAAGATTGAAATTATTGAAAACTTGTAATGCACATAATAATTTTTTTGTTGTTTTAATTTTTAGTTTTATTTTTTCAATTCTCTCCTATAGGTTTTCCTTTTTCCTATATTCAAGTTTTGGTATAAACTATACCAATTAACTAATTATCTCACCTGATCAAATTCCAGGTTTTGCACACATTTTTACAATGCCTGAAATTCAAATGTGTGCAAAACAGAAACAAACCAGAGCTACCTAGCGTGTGTTTACATACCCACTGGTGACACAATGCACTTAAATAAACATCTATGATTTAGTTACTTGTTAATTAAAGTTAAACAGGCAGGTTTTATAGCTGAATATCCATTTGGCCCTTATAGCATGAAATGATATCTGGATCGACCTCGAACGTCTATTTTCAAAATGGTGCTCGATCACTGGACAGAAAAACGTGATGTTTATGTTTTAGATTTTTTAAAATGTTTATTCAATAAATATCAAAGCATAAGTAAAAATATTCATTTTTAAATGTTGTTTTATTCGTAAAACTCGCATCATAAAATTATTAACTAAAACAATAGGCCCATGGGCCACATCGCTCACCTGAGTAACTTGGGTGATGCATTTCTTTACCAGATTTCCCCTTTTGCTATACCTATCGTGCCCCCTACCCCCTTCCTTTTCATGATTTTAACACTTTAGAATCTACACTACCACATGCAGGATGCTTCCACATAAGTTTAAGCTTTACTGGCCCAGTTGTTTTTGAGAAGAAGATTCTTAAAAGATTTGTTCTGTATATTTCTAAGTAAAACTTGGATTCCCTATTGTGGCTCCGCCCTACCCCCGGGGGTCATGATTTTATCAATTTAATATCTACACTGCCCAAGGATGCTTCCACATATGTTTAAGCTTTCCTGGCCCAGTGGTTCTTGAGAAGAAGATTTTTTAATGACCCCACCCTATTTTTGTCTTTTCTTGATTATCTCCCCTTGTAAGGGGACTTGGCCCTTTATTTTAATAATTTAAACTCCTCTTCACCCAAGGATGCTTTGTACCAAGTTTGGTTAAAACTGGTCCATTGGTTCTTGAGAAGGAGTCAAAAATGTGATAAGGTTACGGACAGAGGGACAGACGGACGGACGGGCGAACGACTGAGAAAATGTGATCAGAAAAGCTCACTTGAGCCTATGGCTCAGGTGAGCTAATAAAAGCATGTCTGTAGTTGTTTTGAACCAAAAACGAAGCATGCTCGACCAAAATTGAAAGTAGGAATCCAAAATTATGTAGTCATTTAATTCAGGTAAAATTGCTTGGAATTACTACCGTAAAATCCCGTGTATAGAGCGCAATGTCGTAAAAGACGCACCCCAACTCTGGGGATAAAAATCCTGAAAAAAACGCTGGTCCTATGTAAAAAGTGCATCCCAAAAACGCAGAAATTGGATGTGACATTATTTTTCTAGTACAGTAACTTAAAATAAAATAATGGAAAATTTACGAATCTCAAACGAAAGTAGAACGTCAGTTTTTTCACTTTACATATTCAAGTGTGCATGTGTAAACATTTTGATTTAATCTTTGTAATAGTTATCTAACAAGAGGTAATAATACTTGATTATTTTCTTTTAATTTAATTCCAAGCCAAGCGTGTTATGAATTTAATGCTTACCAGTAGAATGTATATATACCAAGCACGTGTAAGTATGTACGTAAACAAAACTGGGTCATACCCAAGCGATATAAATGCCGAAAATTTGGCTTTTAGGAATTAAACAGTTCTTGGTATCTATTGATAATTTTCTTGAATGTAATTGACTGTTTTTACAAATACATTTACATGTGCTTACACTGGCTAGTTTTAATAACCCAGGTGTTGAAGTGATAATCGTTATATAAACAATGGTCATGGCCTACGTGCAGTGATTTTTCTACAATTTTTAAAAGGGGCCTGGGCCTTTTCAATTGGGAAAAATTGTCGACATTTGTGTCAAATTGGGAAAAACAATAAAATTGTAATTTAAACCTTCATATTGACAAGTAAAATAAAATATATAAGTAAATGTAATATCATTTATTAAATTTATTTGCTACAAAATTTTTAAACAAAATGGACACAGTTCTACATTTTTAATTTTCTTTCATTTTTTGTTCTTTGATTGTTATATATTTCCTTTTTTGCCATAATGGTAGACATAATTGAGAAAAAATAATTCCCGATTTTTCCTTATTGCTGGCATTGGAGCTGGAATAATCTTGACACAATTTACAAGCATATATCAGGTCCAGTACAATCACTAGATTTAGCTACGTAGGTAATTCTAATTTATTTACCTACCTCAGGTAGCTTAATTTAGCTATTTTTAGGTAAGTTTTCATTTTATCAAAAAGAGACAAAAAGTCGCAATTAAATGACTATTGATATTTATAATAGGGAGGCTTTAAAAAACAATTCAAAGCAGAGATAGTTTATACATTGCTGCGTTTGGACAAATTTGAGCAAAACATGTAATTCCATTGTTTGGTTATCTGACCATACGGTGAGGTGCGGTGAGGCATGACTGAGTATGATTACTTCACATTGTGCTGAATAATCACCGACCTATTATCGTGTTAACAGGAACTGGACTTCTTTGTCATTTCATTCAAGGAGTAACTGTTCTAACTGTCATACATAGCCCCAAAACTTTCAGAACTTTGATTGCAATTGCGCACTGAGTTGTTTTCACTTCAAAATGATATTGTCTGCACACCCTGAGAAAAATGCTTTTTAATAGAAATTTACAAATAAAGCTATATATTGCTGTAGGTAAATCAAGCTCGTAGCTAAATCTAGTGATTGTACCAACCTGTATATTGCTGTATTTCTCTGCAATGCTATCTGCAGGATGAAGAAACAGTTTAATTTTCGTGAAATCAAGGAAGCTTGTTGCAGAACTACTAGTACTTGCAATTTAAAATAAAGCTATGTTTAACCGATTCACATGCATATTAAATTCCTTACGATGTATTGACACACAAGTTTGACATCCACATGTCATTGATCGATGTGTTTTTCCAAGTCTTGCAAACACACAAATAAACTCCTGGTTTTCGCCATTATTTTAAGCGTCCGAATGACCAAAAATAATAGTGTTCCATTTTAGATAAGTCGTACATAAAAAATGCAATATAACCTAAACAATACGTTTTGATTTTGGGAAAAAAGCAGTTGAAAATTGGGAAAAAATCGGTAATTTTTGAGAGGGGAAAGGGCCGATATTCGGACCTAAATTGAGTGTAGAAAAATCACTGACGTGACAACATAGACTGAAGTTAAATATAGCAATGGAGCGGCTATAGAATCCCTAATGATTTGTGACTCGAATTACATAAAATTTTAAAAAATAAAAATAAGTTATAGAATTTAGAATTAAAACATCAAAAAGATTATAGCTGTTGACTCATTTAAAGGTATTAATTAAATACATTTATGTCTTAAGCGACATGCATTTTGTTGATGATATAAGCAACGGTAGTTCAAAATGGCGGAATAGGAAATAAAACTTAAACAAAGATTGTTTTTCATCAGAATTTTATTTTTGAAACGGTTTTATTTCTCTCAACACTTAGGGCATATGTTTATTTCTACATCAGGTAGGGCTTACGTATATAACTCTCTGAAATAGATTAACTTTGACGTAATTGGTTACAAAGGGTAATCAATACAAATGGATCAGGAAAATGGTCCTCGGCACTGAGAATGTGACCCGAAAAAAAAGGGGGTTGAATTTTGTTCCTATGTATTGAGCGCATCCCTACTTTTGAACAATTTTTTGACAAAAAAAAAGTGCGGCCAATACAAGGGATTTTTACGGTAAATATGGTCAGGAAAATCATGGTTGTTAGTCGTGTTAGGCAGGTGGTCATTTAATAAAGGTAGAATATATAGGGAAAAGCGTTGGGGGAAATTTTTACAGTCACATGTGACAGTGAGTCGCTAAAAACAGTGGGTCGCTATAACTGTAGTTCCTGAGAAGATCTTAAACGTATTTTCCATAATATTTTAAGGTAAAACTTGTGTTCCCTATTGTGGCCTCATCCTACCCCCAGGGGTCATGATTTTAACAATTTAGAATCTACACTACCCCAGGATGCTTCCACATAAGTTTCAGTTTTTCTGACCCAGTGGTTCTTGAGAAGATTTTAAAATTTTTTTCCCATACATGTATATTTCTATGAAAAGTTTGATTTCATATTGTGGCCCCGCCCAACCCCCGGGGGTCGTGATTTGAACAATTTAAAATCTACACTACACAAATATGCTTCCAAATACATTTAGCTTTTTTGGCCCAGTACTTGAGAAGAAGATTTTTAGTTTTTTCCTATATATTTCTATAAAAGACTTTGATTCCTTATTGTGGCCCCGCCCTACCCCTGGAGCTCATGTTTTGAACAATTTAGAATCTACACTACCCAAGGATGCTTCCACATAAGTTTCAGCTTTTCAGGCCCAGTGGTTCTTGAGAAGGAGATTTTTAAGTATTTGTTCTATATATTTCTATATAAAACTTTGATTCCCTATTGTGCCCCCCCCCCTTAATCCCCCGGGGGTCATGATTTGAACAATTTAGAATCTACACTACCCTAGGATGCTTCCATGTAAGTTTCAGGTTTTCTGGACCAGTGGTTCTTGAGAAGATTTTTTAATGACCCCACCCTATTTTTGTCTTTTCTTGATTATCTCCCCTTGTGAAGGGACATGGCACTTTATTTTAACAATTCAAACTTCCCTTTACCCAAGGGTGCTTAGTACCAAGTTTTGTTAAAATTGGCCCAGTGGTTCTTGAAAAGAAGTTGAAAATGTGAAAAGTTTACAGACAGATGGACAGACAGATGGACTGATGATTGTGATCAGAACAGCTCCAAGGCAACAGAATTTTACACACATATATGCCAAAATCAGTACATGTAAATGTATGTCTCCTTTAGTAGCAGGAGATATAATCTTCAGTATTGCTGAAATATGCAAGGAAAAAAAACAAAAAATAGAAAACTATGGAACGCCATCACTGCCTTATAGCATACAACTATGCATTTATTATGTCAATTTATCATTACGTGATGTGAACATATCTTTACGTTATGTCAATTTTTATGAGATGATGTAAAAATATCTTAACATCATGTCAATGCTGCATTACATGAAGTAAATACATCCTTTCATTATGTCAGCGCTTCATAACTTGAAGTAAAAAATTCATTATGTGAAGTTATAATGTGTTTACGTTGTGTTAAAACTTTATTACGTGAAATGAATGTCTCTTTACATCATTTCATTTCTTAAATATGTGATGTCAAGATTGCATTACGTCAAGTAAATAGTGTTTTATAATTAAACTTATCATTATATGAAGTCAAAAATCCATTCCTTTTTGAGAGTGTATATTTCTATTATATCAAAGCATTATTACGTGATACAGATTTATCTTTATTTTACGGCGAGAACATCATGATGTGAGGTGAACACATCTTACCTTTATGTCAGTGCTTTATCACGTGGTGTAAAAAGAGTATAACATAATGTGAACATATCTTTATATTATATCAACACTTTATTACATTAAGTCAAAACTCCATTCCGTGATGTGGATATATAATTACATTTGTCATTACATATATATTGTGTTAACTCTTTATCATGTTGAACAATTTAAAATCTACATTATGCCGTGATGTGGAATATAAACAATTACATTATGTCAACTCTTTCAGGCCCAGTGGTCTAAAAAGATTTTTAAATTTTTTTCATATTGTGTTAACTCTTTATCATGTTGATTCCAGAAGTGCATTACCCCCCCCTTAATCCCCCGGGGGTACATTTATTGAACAATTTAGAATCTACACTACCCTAGGATGCTTCCATGTAAGTTTCAGGTTTTCTGGACCAGTGGTTCTTGAGAAGAAGATTTTTTAATGACCCCATCCTATTTTTGTCTTTTCTTGATTATCTCCCCTTGTGAAGGGACATGGCCCTTTATTTTAACAATTCAAACTTCCCTTTACCCAAGGGTGCTTAGTACCAAGTTTTGTTAAAATTGGCCCAGTGGTTCTTGAAAAGAAGTTGAAAATGTGAAAAGTTTACAGACAGATGGACAGACAGATGGACAGACAGATGGACTGATGATTGTGATCAGAACAGCTCCAAGGCAACAGAATTTTACACACATATATGCCAAAATCAGTACATGTAAATGTATGTCTCCTTTAGTAGCAGGAGATATAATCTTCAGTATTGCTGAAATATGCAAGGAAAAAAAACAAAAAACAGAAAACTATGGAACGCTGTCACTGCCTTATAGCATACAACTATGCATTTATTATGTCAATTTATCATTACGTGATGTGAACATATCTTTACGTTATGTCAATGCTGCATTACATGAAGTAAATACATCCTTTCATTATGTCAGCACTTCATAACTTGAAGTAAAAAATTCATTATGTGAAGTTATAATGTGTTTACATTGTGTTAAAACTTTATTACATGAAATGAATGTTTCTTTATAACATTTCATTTCTTTAATATGTGAGGTCAAAATTGCATTACGTCAAGTAAATGGTGTTTTATAATTAAACTTATCATTATATGAAGTCAAAAATCCATTCCTTTTTGAGAGTGTATATTTCTATTATATCAAAGCATTATTACGTGATACAGATTTATCTTTATTTTACGGCGAGAACATCATGATGTGAGGTGAACACATCTTACCCTTATGTCAGTGCTTTATCACGTGGTGTAAAAAGAGTATAACATAATGTGAACATATCTTTATATTATATCAACACTTTATTACATTATGTCAAAACTCCATTCTGTGATGTGGATATATAATTACATTATGTCAACTCTTTCTTATGTGATCTAAAAATATCTTTATATTGTGTTAACTCTTTATCATGTTGATTCCAGAAGTGCATTACCTGATGTAAAAATACATTTACATTGTCTCGGGGGGGGGGGGGATTGTCCTGATTGATTAGGAAGAATTACCGGCACAAAATAACAGCCCCCCGGTTTTCCCCGACATAACTTTACTATAGAAAATATAATGTTCATTGAAAGTTTTTTGTTGAAGTATAAGTTCACTTACAAGGTTAGGGTAATGTTGTATACCTGAAAAACGGACTGGTCGAAGTTGGACCCCCCTCCCCGAAATAGGATTTTCGGGCTTGGACAATTTTTTTTTTTTTTTTTTTTTTTTTTTTTTTGGCTTGTCAAGTTTTTCAGGCAAATATTTTTTTTCTGGCTGACCTCCCCTTTCAAAAAAGATGTACGTCACTGGAATTAATAATTTTTCATGTGCATTTTCTTGTGTTTTTCAATGTTCTTAGTAAGATCTGAAGTTTAAGACTTTTATCAAAAACAGAAAAAAAAAACAATTCAAAATAAAAAGAAAAAAAAACTGCTGCACGACTCATAATATTTGATTTATTTAATTATCAGATTAAAGCAAACGCCATTGAATTTCGAAGTGACTTTAATTCACAGTCGCAGTGTTAAGGCTAAGCACGTTTCAAGACTGTCAATCATTTGTCGCTTAAAGTTTTTATGTAAAGATGCCATTCCCAAATCTCTGAGAATTTCTTCTACGACAGTTTTCTCTCCCGCCAATTTTAGTGCTTGCAGAACATTATGCTCATATAAAGACCGAGGACCCGTGTTCGCATAACGTAATAGTGAATCGACATAATGTAGAAGAGTGCGCATGACATGAGCTTTTCACATCAGTTAATAAAAACTAAGATGGTTTTTTTAGCATGAGAAGATAATTTCCTATAATGGAATGGAGGATTGGCATGACATATAAGACATATATTCATATCACGTTATAAAATATTGACGTAGTGTATTTACTATTTTCACATCACATAAATGTGCTACCAACTTCGATATAAAAAGCATCTATATTATGTATGAATACATCTACCTAATGTAATACAATGTTGATATTATATATTAATATATTTACATCATGTAAATTGGTGTTGAAATAATGGTACGATTTTTTTACATAATGTAAATAAAAATTAACAATACTTAAAGATCTGATAATCTAACTAATGGCTTTTTCGAATTTCATAAAATAAAGATTTGATGAAATGTTAAGAGCCATTTACACTATGTATGAACTTTTGATATCATGTAATGGTTAGTGACATAATGTATCCATAGTTTGGTACGATCGGGCAGTGATGACATTCAATAGTGGACCTAACGCCATGGATGAGTTAACATTAAAAAAACCTTTTCACATAATGTTGTGTCCTTTTGACTTGAGGTAGTAAGATTAGTCTTTATGTATAGCACATCTTTACATCACATAATGATCAATCAATCTAACGCAATACTGAGTTTAAAAAATTTGACTATATCTTTACATCATGTAAAAATCTTCTAACTAAATGTCACAAATAGTTGACGCAGTTTAATAGAAAACTGGGGCAATGCAATTTGTAATCAACCTAACATAATAATGAGTTGAAATAATATAACTATATTTTTATACAATGTAAAAAGCTTTTAACTAGAATGTCATAATAAGATGACATTTTGTACTGTACGCTTGATGCAAATGTAATGGTAGTATGTGTAAATGTCATAAAGAATTGACATTATGTAAAGGAAGGTTGACACAATTCAATAGTAGTGTGAGTTAATATCATAAAGAATTGACATAATGTAATGAAAGTTTGACACAATGTAATTTTGTTTAATTAAATGTCATGAACAGTAAACATAACAAAATGCAAGTTGACAAAATATAATTGTAGTATGTGTAAATGTCATAAAGTGTTGACATAATGTAAAGGAAAGTTGACACGATGCAAGGGTAGTGTGGGTTAATGTCATAAAGAGTTGACATAATGTAATGGAAGGTTGACACAATGCAATAGTAGTGTGAGTAAATGTCATAAAGAGTTGACATAATGTAATGGAAGGTTGACACAATGCAATAGTAGTGTGAGTAAATGTCATAAATAGTTGACATAATGTAATGGAAGGTTGACACAATGCAATAGTAGTGTGAGTAAATGTCATGAAGAGTTGACATAATGTAATGGAAGGTTGACACAATGCAATAGTAGTGTGAGTAAATGTCATAAAGAGTTGACATAATGTAATGGAAAGTTGACAAAATGCAATAGAAGTGTGAGTAAATGTCATAAAGAATTGACATTATGTAATAGAAAGTTGACAAAATGCAATAGAAGTGTGAGTAAATGTCATAAAGAGTTGACATAATGTAATAGAAAGTTGACAAAATGCTATAGTAGTGTGAGTAAATGTCATAAAGAGTTGACTAAATGTAATGGAAAGTTAACAAAATGCAATAGCAGTGTGAGTAAATGTCATAAAGAGTTGACATAATGTAATGGAAGGTTGACACAATGCAATTGTTAGGCAGGGATGGCGTTCCATAGCATATAATGACAAAATACCATCATACAATGACAAATTACCATCATATAATGACAAAATACCATCATATAATGACAAAGTACCAGCATTTAATGCAAGTTCTGCATGTAAGGCAGTTATGGCATTCCATAGAAAACAGTAAAATGTTTACTCTATGACAACTAAGCACCATCATTTCATGCAAACTGAAACAAAAATTAGACAACTAGCAGGTTTTCAATTCAGACACAACAGCTGAAAAAGTACTTAGAGAACCTTTAAACTATTACTGTTCAGAAATCCACCTCTGGCAAATTGAGTTTTTCCACTAGCTCTGTAAAACTGCAAAACACATGCACAACACAAAATAATTAGCAATTTGCTGATGCATAAATATTCAAAAGAATATCTTTTAAGTTAAACACGATGTATTTCACCAATTATAATCAACAATAGGCCCATGGGCCACATTGCTCACCCAAATAAGTTTGGCCATGCTATTCTTTACAAATTTCCCCTTTGTAATACCTTGCTACATCCCACTTATTATTTTTAGAATTGATAGAAGAAAGTAGTGCAGAAAAAATTACAAATTCCTTAATTTTCAGGCTTGACTATACTTCTTGATAAGGAGTATCTTTCCTAACAAAATAGCTTAATTAGCAAATGTAACTTATCAAGAAGATTAGCTGAATTATTTAATTTGTGTATTATACCGCCATTGAGAATCCTGGAATTCCCTTAATTTCACTTTCATTTTCAGAGGTTCCTGCAGACAGATGCATTTTGCCGGAAAAGGAATCTGACATACCACCTCGAGATTTTAACCAAAGAAAGACAACTTGATGTGCTTTGATTTGAGGGGTCACTCACTGCTGAATGGAAATTAGGGACGTCGCTATGAGACAAAACGTTAACATTGTCGCCTATGGGAAAACAATTAGTGGACTGTACCCACCTATTATGACCCTGCCCTACCCCCAGGAGTCATTATTTTGAGAATGTAGAATCTACACTACCACAGCATACTTCCACATTATTTTCAGCTTTCTGGCCTTGAAAAGATTTTTGAATATTTTCCCATATATCTTATTAATGCAAAACTTAGATTCCCTATTTTGGCCTTGTCCTACCCCAGTGGGTCATGATTTTAACAATTTAGAATCTACACTACCCAAGAATGCTTCTATATAAGTTTCAACTTTCTGATCCATTTTTTGAGAAGATTTTAACAGATTTTTTATATATATTTCAATGTTAAACTTTCAAATTGATTCCCTACTGAACCATCAACAAAAAAGAGGCCCATGGGCCTCATAGGTCACCTGAGTATCGTGTAACAACTTTCCAACAATTGAATTTGTTGTTTTAAACCAGAGGCCATGAAATTCACAATTTTGAAAAGAGGCACCATTGATTTTCATAACTATATACTTAACATGCTTACTTTGGTTACTTAATACCCAGAGGTAGATCAGACTAACAAAGAGAAAATGCATTTCCACTTTATAACCAGCTGTGTACCCCATCCCACAGGAACCACTGAATCTTAAATCTTATTTCATAATAAATGGTTGATTAATACCAAAGAGCAGATTTCAAAGCATTAATTCATTTTCAAACTATGTAACACCCCTCTCCAAGTACCCCTGACCCAGGGGCCCTGAAATTAACCATTTTGGAAGTGGCAGCTCTCTTCATCATACATATGTACCGTAATTTTTGGGTTATAGGTCGATGGGGTATATAGGTCGAAAGGCTCATTTTCAGCCTTAATTTTTGAAAAATCCTAAGATAGGACGAACTTACTATATAGGACGAGGCTTTGTTTCCCATTTTCTAAAGATGCTTACGCAGATACAACGTATCAGAACAGGTAAACCCCTAGAATTACCGGGGTTATTCCGTGACATAAACGTATCAAGAAATTAAACAGGTATTTTAATGAGTACAGAATTTAAATAAAGTTTTTTTTTTTTTATAAAGTAGTTAGTAATTCTGATTTCAGAACAACTTGGACACATTCCTGTTAACTTTATTCAGACATTATTTACCGGTGGACGACAATTACTTCGATGTCCGCCATTTTTATTTTTATTTTCCAAGGATTCGCTAAAACACACAAATGACCATTGAATGTATATATCAAGCAATAGTAAAGAATTGAAATCATATTAACACTCTAATAAGTTTAATTTATAAATTTAATTGAGAGTACATTCACAATTTGACTGTCAACATGAATTTCACAGCTTTGTTTGTTCAATGATGTGTTTAAACACTGATACCCTATAACGGCACGTGGGTTTGTTATAATCATGCCCCGCAGGCATTTAAACCAACTGAACACAGGTCACCCCTACTAATGTTATTGTGATTTAAATTCAAAGCACGTGGTTAAGGTTGGCCTATACAAAGGTTATACGGTAGAACCGGTTTTATAAATAAAATTGGCAGTAAACAGGGAATTGTTACAGTTTGTTTCTTTTGAAAACATGTCCTGTGAAAAATGTGTTTCCAGACCTTCCTGAAAGACTTTCATGATTTTCAACAGAAATGGGTGGCTAAAAGGGGGGGGGGGGTTAAATACGGTAACAATTAAAATATCTAACCGTATTTTACTGCAAAAATTACAGCTCGCTAGCGACCGATATGCTGGTAAAAATTTATAATATCATCTACACTGACAAAACTTTTTTTTTCCTTATATGGCTATTGCTATCAATGCGCACAGAGGATCTTACCACTAGCAACTGACCAATAAATTTTATTGTTGATTGAATATTGTATGATCATGTCAATGGAGTGCAAAATAAGAAAAAATGTTCGTATGAACAAAATGCAAACATTCGAAACTATGAAAGATATTTTAATTTGTTGTAAACTAGAAAAAGAAATATTAGTAAAATGTATACTAGTTAGTGTCAAGTTCAGAACACCAGCACTTCAAGGGTACGGAAGATGAGCAGCTTCTCGTATGCATTTAAATGGACAAAATTTTTACATGACTTCACTCGTGATCACGTGTGCTGGCCAGGGAATCCACCTGACAATTGTATTCACCGATAGTAGAATAAAGGAATTTATAAACCGTAAAATTCCTGGATTATTCGTAGTAACCTACAATGCAGTTCTCATTCAGCTGATTTGTCAGCTAAAGTCACATTGGTGCCTCCTTTGCTAATCTGACGCCACAAAATATAGTCCCGGTTTCCATGCAAAATATTTGTCCAAAAAGAAATTTTTTATTTCATTACAGCAGATAATTGTATCATAAAATACTTATAAATTAAATTTTAATGAATTCAAGAGAGATCAATTGAAGTTCATTTCTAGAGAATGATATTATAGGGTGGTGAAATCTAAAACGCAACATAACTTTTCTGTTTACCATGTCTCCACGTGTTAGTCACTTCCTAGCCACATTTCCGTGAATAATTTACCCTATCTCGCTGTAGTCTCGCTAACTCTCGCCAGAGCCTACTGCCAGAGCTGCTCTGAACTCATCGGGTATTATAATTTGCAGAACACCGAAAAATAAAAGGTTCCGAACACATTAGCAGGGGTGACAGGTGTTACACCTTTGTGTACACAGCGTAAATCCCTTTATCTTTCAGACAATTAAAATTCTGTAAGAAGCCAATCTTTGTACGCCGGTAATTCAATGTAAATTATATTTCTGTCACCCGTATTTATTGCTAATTCTTTGCTTATGACAATAAAAAATATTTAAAATACTATTTCAATTTATCGCTACTAATAAATGGTAAAAACACTACAGTTGTGATCTTGAAAATTTTTCCGTATTTTAAATTTTGATACGGTTGTGGTTTTACTTTTAGTAAACGGTAGCGACTTCTTAACTTCACAAGATGGATACCGCATGATGTTAATGGATAATACGTTGAGGAATTATTTAATAGATGAAGCAATGTTGTTTTCCTTTGTCATCAACGGATAATTAATGGAATTTATTTTGTAAGAAAGCTATGGAATAAATATTTTATTGATTACCTGGGCATTAATTTTTCTGCGTAAAATAATGAAAAAAGTTATGAAAGTGACACAGATTTGCTTTGAAATTGACGTAAATTTTATTGATTTTGGGGCATTTTTCGTAAACTTGAGCCTTAGAAAGGTTGAATTCGTATATTGGGCGACCCCAGCGGTTCTGAGAAAAAAAGTATCGACCTATTATCCGAAAATTACGGTACTTAGATTATTGGCATAATACCCAGGAGCAAAGGAAAAGAGTTTCAAAGAATTCATGCATTTTCACCATGTAAACATTAGAGCCCGATCCTTACACAAGAACCCCGACCCAGGGGCCCTGAATTTCACAAATCTGGAAGAGGCATCATTCCTCATCATAACTATGTACATAGTTTATTGGTTTAATACCCAGGAGCAGAAAAGAAGATTTTTGAATTTATGCATTTTCACTATACAGTCGTGTGCCATAAATGAGTTCACAAAATGGCCGACTTAGTAATTTTGTATGCAGTAAATCTAAAATAAAACGTTTTTACAAATTAACTACAACATACCAATACATGATTTCTGGCATAAAAACTTGTACGACTTAATCATTTTTTAAATTGCAAATAAAATTGAATTTTTCCCCTTTGATAAACAGTAATCGTCTGCTAAGCGAAATGGCGCCTCATGGCAAAGAGTTGAGGACAGAGCAAAACAGCGCTCTCACACCACTTTTTTGGGGACTGGGGCCGGGGCTGTTCAAATTTGGAAAATTTATCATCATTTTGGGAAAAGTTGGATGAGCATCTTTCATTAAAAATTTTTCAAATTTTACTTTTCTAGCATTTTGTCATCAATTTAACTCTGGTTTTGAATAAACAGTTAATCAGAACAAACATGGCAATGTAGGCTATTTATGAAAGTACATTAGCTTTGCATGATATTGTGGTTACATATGTATTTGTCTTTCTGAGTGACAATCACTAGTCACATAATCCTGAATTTCCTCGATCACATGGTCATCGTTGCTTACCAATTCAGCGCAAGAATGTACGTGCTGAAGCATGGGTATGTTTCTAGCTGCAGCTTACTAATATTTAAATGAAATGTCTATTTTTGAAACCAAAATGATGTTTTTTGTCAATTTTCATGACAAGATACTGATTTCTTTAATAACACTAACCTGGTTCTCCGAACCATTTTATGAATGCATATGGTGCGAAGTAATTGATAGTCGTACATAGAACTAGTTTGTTTTACTTTCATCTGCAAGTGTGTTTTGTTTTGGGAATTTTGTTTTGCGATTAAGTTTCATGGACTTTCATTTTTTAATTAATATTTTGCTATGGAAATTGGGAAATTTACACCTTTCCTTTGGGAAAAAAGGTACCTTTTTTGCATTGGGAACGGGGCCAAATATCGGCCCTAGTTTTAGAGAAACGTGTGCATGAACGAGGAAGTGTTAAAAATTTGCAATGAAGTGGAAGAAGAAAAACGACGGTGCGCGATGACAGGTGTCTGATGCGGAGTGTGAAAAAGAATAGAGGCCAGACCCTTAAAGACATTACAGGTAGATTTAATGCAAGAACTTGGTTAGGTGTGTCCTTCAGGACTGTAAAAGGATGACTTTATGAAGAAGGGTACAAATGCTGCGTTGTTTCAAAGCAAACAACAGTCTCTCAGACGAATCGTAAAAAAAGAAGCCATTTTTGCAGGCAAAAAATATACTGGACAGTGCCAAATCAGTGGGCATCTATCATTTTATAGTGATGAAACGAAAATAGTGTTAGGAAATAACAATAAAGTACATGTTTGGAGAAAAGCAGATGAAAGATTAAGACCAGAGTGCCTTGGTTTGCGTGGTGATAGGGAGACGACATGTCGAGCATCCGTCATGTTCTGGGGCTGTATTTCTTTTCATGAAGTTGGTACATTGAAAGTTGTAGATGGAAACATGAACAGTGAAAAGTACACTAAAGTTTTGGATGGGGTCGTTGGCACGTGGTTGCTAGGCATTTTACAAATTGTCGCTGGGTTTTTCTAGAGGATAACGATCCATGTCATGTGTCCGCCAGATCAAATAAATAGAAGCAGAATAACAATATGGTAACACTTCCCTGGCCCCCACAGAGCCCAGACCTTAACATTAGTGAAAATGTATGGAAAGTGTTAAATTATGTGTGCAAAGGAGAGCAAATGAGATAGGAAATGCCAACGACCTAAAACGAGTTGTTTAAGACACTTGGAGTAATCTCCCTTTGGTCTACATTCGTAGCCTATACCAAAGCCTTCCAAGAAGGATTCGGACAGTATTACATTCTCGGGGACATATCACAAAGTACTGACCAAGTAAGGTAGGAGGTTTTAATTTTTATTTAAAAAAAATACAAACCAAAATTTTACATATTGAAATTTTATGACGCAAAGTCTACCATTTTGCGAACTCATCTATGGTACACGACTGTATAATCAGCCCCATCCTGGGTCCAGAACCCTGGGGCTATGAAATCAAAACTTTGGAAGAGGCAGCCTTATTCAATATAACTATTTACTTCGTTAGTTTATTTAATGCCCAGGAGCAGAGAAAAAGAATTTCAAAGAAATAATTCATATTCACTATATAATCTATATCAGGCTTGGGGTAATGCTAATTGTAATGGTAATGCATTGCAATGCATTACATGAACTCAAAGTAATGCTAGTAATGTGTAATGCCCAAAAATTTGCATTACATGTAATGGTAATGGTAATGCATTACTTCATAAAATCCAGTGTAATGCTGGCATTACATAGCATTACAAAGCATTATTTTGTATGTACCTAAAAGTATTTTAAGAAATTTAAATGGACATGGATGATGGAAAATTGTTTAGGTTATTTATTTATTTATTTATCTTTTGGCAAATGATGAAATTGAATTAAAAAGTTAACCTATTTAAATAAATAATTTCTGTATCTATTTACATACACATTTTATTCTGTCAAACGTACACTTACCTTACATTTAAGTTTTCAAAGTTATTTCAGATAAGAATTGATTTTAAAAAATTATATAAAATAGATTTAAAAGATTTTTTTTTTAAAATCACATGAGATACACTAATTAAGAGCCATTCTCTGTAATGATTTGAAATTTTATATAGGAGCTGTGGCACGCATAGTCTCAAAATTTCTCCAAACTCTCTATAATAAAAGTCATTGATACCCTAAACTGAAATCAGGCAAAAATTGGTTGCTATGTTTTATAGTTACCATGGCAACATGTCTTAAAGTTCGAAAAATGGCATTTTTTAACATGTTTAGAGCCCCATAGATAACATTTGCGACAAAGCAAACAATTGGCAATGATTGTTTCCAAAAGTTGAAGGTCAGATGTCTCAAATGCATGATAAACATGTTTGGTTAATCAACTATTACATACGTTACTATGGTAACAAAGTATTCAAAAGTAAAATAAAGTATTCATTGAATTTCATAAAGTCATACACGTAAAAATAAAAAGCAATTATAGGATGAATTGTGACCAAATAATAGAAAAAAGAGCCTTGAATCACATACCAAGAACAAAATATGATATTTTATTTTGGTTGGCAATGGTTGCCAAGGTTATTATACCATTTAGTCGTTTAACACTCTGTATGTTTAAATGGATCCTATCTTTTAAAAAAGCACATTTCCTCATAACTAATGATCAATTTTTAAAGATGTTGGTGTGCTCCTATTTTTCCCATTTGAAAAAATTCAGATTAGATTCTTTAAATAGAGCGTTGCTATGGAAATAAGCAGAAAATATATGCTTAAAAACCTGAAAAATATTTTCTTTTCTTGGATACGTACCCTTAAATGTAGATTCCCAAAACTTTTATGATTGATATTTATTAACAGCTAACCTGCCTTTTAATTTTGACTATCATCCAATCTCTAAGTGGATGCAAGAAGTTGGCACACAGGGTTTAATACTGATATAAAGTTCACAAAATCGAACATTTTCCCTTCTTGGTAACCATAGCAACAGTGTTGTTTTCTTCATCAAATTTTATCAACATATGATATTCAACTTCAGTTCTAACAGATAAGTACTATTCAAGCTGAGTCCTTTAATTTGTTTCTTGATTAAATGGCAATTTAATTCTTAATGCAGCGAAAAATAATTCACTTTTAAGCACTGGCACTTTGTTTCCATGGTTACACTGCAAAGTAGCAATTATACCCAATTTTTCTTATGATTTTGGTGTTGCAAGGTCCTAAGGATGCATATTTGCCAGTCTTGAATTTTCATGTTTTTCCTCAAGACAGTAGCATTAACCCAATCTTAGTTACTGGTTTTGCATGGTTACACTGTGTTACCATGGCAACCATAAAAGTTATTTACAGAATAATATTGCTTACACTTATATACTTAAGGTCAAACATTTTCATTGCTTTTCTTAAGTCGTTGATTGAGTTTGAGCATGTAACACCTACCATTAGTGAATACGGAGTGTTTTTCAGCATATTTCAGCATTTTAAATGTATTCCAAATGTACCCTTGGTTACCACTTACTTAGAGATATATTCTAAACAGTTTCTTTACAGTATAAGTGACATCAAGGTGTCATGTTTTTGTTAGAATGGTTTGTTTGCTTTTTCTAGTTTTTATTAAGCCACAGTCAAGATTTAAAATGGCTGAAAATCTTGATTTTTCAAACTTTTCCGGCTGTTGCCATAGCAACCGAGACACATAGCAACGAAATTTTGTTTGATATTTGTTTCTGGTGTCAAGTACTAAGCATGGGTGAAGATTCATCAAAATCGGTGACCATGCGTGGCAACAAAGTTTAAGTGGTTACAGAGAATGGCTATTAATGTACAGTGTAAACTGATAATTGCCACCTTTTGATTAGCTAGAATGTCATCAAAACACACTAGGCCTCTGGGTTATGTAACAATGCATTCTTTAGAGAAATGCTCCAAATTACCGGTCCCTTTCTCCTGACGGTTTGTTCCCGTTTTGCACACATTTGAATTACAGGTAATTAAAAAATGTGTGCAAAACGGGAATTTGACCAGGTGAGATAATTACTTAATTGCTATAGTCTATACCATACTTAGTAAGTAGGTGAAAGGTGAATTAACTTATAGTGAAAAAATAAGAGAATAAATACAAAGTTATTTACAATTTACTAACATTGAAAGACACAAAATTATAATAATTAAAATTTTACCAGCTTGGATCAGCAGCAATCATGGATCCTCACTTTGATCTTATAATTATCTGATAATCTTTGGCTTGAGCTTTATTTTTCAAAGTAACTTTTATTCTCTATTTTCTTTATTATTTGTTATATCTTTAATTCATTTAGAATTTTATCAAGATTGAAAAGTATTTTTTATTTTAAGAAATTGGACTTAACTAATAAATAATATTAAATAGTTAATAATTTATTCAATAAAATCAAATATTTTCCCATAAATATATATAGAATTTTTAAATTAATAAAATGCTTTTAAAATTGTATTAAACCTCTTAAGAATACATTAAGCTAAATCAGGTATTCACAGGTAAATCCAAACCAAAAATCAGACTATAATTGCTATCAAAACACACTTCACACCTATTGTTCAGGTTTATTCCCCGAACGTCTAAAACCTATATAAACAGTATAATTATCACACTCAATTAAGAGGCCATCTGAGGGGCACAGGTAGAGTTTACCTGTGTTACCTGTGTTATCTTGTACACCAAACCACAATTTATTGATTAAATAACTATAATAATTTATTTCAAGACACCAAACAAGTGTTTTTTTCATATGAATAATTCAATATTTTTATTTTTATTACAGTACATTTCATTACAAGCACTATGACACACTGTATGTAAAGGGATGACAAGTTTATTATTTACAAATATTTAATTTTTAAAATACACGAAACACTTTGAGCACTCTTCATTAAAATCACATTTTAAGTACTATTTAATAAGCTTTTCATATCTTATATTAATATGGGAAGCAGAGTTGATATCACTTCAGTTCTATACATTTATTAGCACTTTTTTCACATTTATTGGGTTTAATCTCTCATCTCATAAGCTCAGATTTTGAGGCTGGGACATGTGTAAAATGAGCCATCACAGAAAAAGTCTTATCTAACTTTCAAAGTGAACTAGCTAACAAGCCTCATTACCAATTATTCATAATTTATGTTGTTAGTTGAAATTATATTCAAAATTCACAGTAAATTTAAGTGATTTGTTTGAATGCTACATGTATGCTTCTTTGTACATTTTCACAAATACATAAAATAAAATTAATAATCTTAAGATTTAAGTTTTATTATGGAGACTTAAAACGATTTTGAAAATGATAAATTGTTATTACATTAAATGTATTCGGAGTACATGTAAATGCTGAAAACTTTAGCTAAAAACGGACATTAAAAATTATTAAGTACCGTAAAAAAATAAAATAATTCAACGGATGTATTGAAAAAAATAAATAGAATATATATACAACGTCAAGATCAATTAGCACAAAAAATAAACTTTTTTCTAATTTAAATGAAGGTAGTCTTATACTACAAAATTAAAATAAATACTTTAAAAATTTGAGTAGAAAAATATTTTTAACATTTGAAAAACATTTAATTCAATTTATAGGAATTATTGGTAAGATTTTTGAAACATTGATTGATATAGATTGACTAAAATACCTAGTAAATACTTTGAACATTTGAGTAAGAAATATTTAAAAATTTGAACAACATTTAATTCATTTTATAGGACTTATCGCTAAGATTTTTCCTATATAAATTACAAGTCTTTGACACAGTAATATAAATGCAGGAAGTTTATTCATACAGTTTAAGACACAGGTAACACAGGTAAACGCTACCTGTGCCCCTCAGAGGCCTCTTAATTGAGTGTGATAATTATACTGTTTATATAGGTTTTAGACGTTCGGGGAACACACCATTGTTCATACCTAATTATTAAATGTGTGCAAAATGGGAACACACCCTCCTGTCAGAATTATTCTATATAGTCCCGCCCTAGCACTAGAACCCCTGACCCTTGTGCCATGAAATTTACAATTTTGGAAAAGGCAGCTTTATCCAACATATCTATTTACTTGGTAAGTTTACTTTAAACCCAGGAGCAGAGAAGAAGAATGTCAAAGAAATAATGCATTTTCACTATATAAACTATTTAGACCCAACCTAGCACTAGAACCCCTGACCCTGGGCCATAAAATTCACAATTTTGGAAGAGAGTCTCTTTCAACATAACTATGCACTTGGTTAGTTCATTTCATGCCCAGTAGTAAAGAAGAAGAATTTCAAAGAAATAATGCATTTTCACTATATAATCTATTTAGCCCCGCCCTAGCACTATAGAACCCCTTACCCTGGGGCCATAAATTTCACAATTTGGTAGAGGACTTAATGCTTATTACAATCATACTAACAGTTTGACTGCTTGATGTCCAGGAGTAAAGAAGAAGATTTTTAAAAATTGCATTAATTTTAGTGGTTTTGCCCCCCAACCCTCAGGCCCCAAGGAGGCAGGGACCATGAAATTCAAAATTTTTGTACCCATTCACCCATAGATGCTTTATTCCTAAATTGGTTGAAATTGATCAAGGGGTTTCAGAGAAGAAGCTGAAAATGTTCAAATCTTAACGCATGATGAACGACAATGGATAAAAATGGATAGCAATAGGTCACCCGAGTTAACTCAGGTGACCTAAAAATCAATTCTTAATAAAAAGCCATTCTTCTATAAAAGATGGTTTTCATGGAACATTTCATGTATACACTCAATGAAGATGGGACATTTATGAGTTTGAATGACCTACATAAGAAATAGGGGATATAAACACATTTTCTTGAATATAATTATATTAAAGGCATCAATATTAGATTGGATCAGAAAGATAAACATCTTTCTCAAGAAGAAAGATCAGGCCCCGCCCAACCCCTGGGGGTCATGACTTAAATAATTTAGAATCTATACTACCCCAGGATGCTTCCATATAAGTTTCATCTTTTCTAGCCCAGTGGTTCTTGAGAGGAAGATTGTTAAAGATTTTTTCTATATATTTCTATGTAAAACTTTGATTCCCTATTGTAACCCCGCCCAACCCTGTGGGGGGAGGGGGGGGGTCATGATTTATACAATTTAGAGTATAAACTATCCCAGGATGCTTCTACATAAGGTTCAGCTTTTCTGGCCAAATGGTTCTTGAGAAGAATATATTTAAAGATTTTTCCTATATATTTCTTTGTAAAACTTTGATTCCCTATTGTGACCCTGCCTAACCCCCCAGAGGTAATGATTTGAACATTTTAGAATCTACCCTACCCCAGAGTGCTTCCACATAAGTTTCAGCTTTTCTGGCCCAGTGGTTCTTGAGAATAAGATTTTTTAAAAGATTTTTTCTATATATTTCTATGTAAAACTTTGATTCCCTATTCTGGCCCTGCCCAACCCCTGGGGGTCATGATTTGAATAATTTAGAATCCATACTACCCCAGGATGCTACAATACAAGTTTCAGCTTTTCTGTTCCAGTGGTTCTTGAGTAGAGGATTTTTAAAGATTATTTCTATTCCAATTTAGAACAAATCATAAAATTCTAACAACAAATTCCTTCCTGCACAAAATTAATAAAATTGATAAAACATTTACCCTCTGTAACCAGAAGTCTCTGTTGAGACTGAAGCTCTACTGATTTGTACTTATAACAAAGGAAGAGAAAGGTTGCAGTTGGGACTTGAAACTTTAAAACAACAATGAATAGAATAATGATCCTTGATTAAAACTCTTTTGTGGCAAGATTGCAATGGGGCTTCAACAGTAGGAGTAACTCTTAATAAAATTTTAAAGAATTTTCAAATTTAGTTACCATGGCAACATCATTAATTAAAATAAAAAAATGAAGAGATTTATGTATCTCAGTGTAGTTTATTTGCATGCCACATTATACTATAATCAGACCAAAACTGTATGAGGAAAAACATTTTGAAAGTATTTTTAACAAGAGGCCCACAGGCCTTATAAGGTCACCTGAGTATCATGTAACAACTTTCCAACAATTGAATTGGTTTGTGTTTTAAATCAAAGGCCATGAAATTCAAAATTTTGAAAGGGGCACTATTGGTTATCATAACTATACACTTATCTTGCTTACTTTGGTTACTTAATACCCAGAGGTAGATCAGACTAACAAAGAGAAAATTACTTAATGCCCAGAGGTGAAAAAGGGTAACAAAGAGAAAATGCATTTCCACCTTATAACCAGTTGTGCACCCCACCCCATAGGAACCACATACCCTGGGCGCACATGATTCAAAATTCTGGAAATTTTATCATAAATTTTATGTCATCATAAATGGTTGATTAATACCAAAAAGCAGATATCAAAGCATTAATTTATTTTCAGACAATTTAACCCCCACCCCAGGTACCCAGGGGCCCTGAAATTAACCATTTTGGAAGAGGCATCCTTCCTCATCATAATTATGTATGTAGTTCATTGGTTTATACTCAGGAGCAGAGAAGATATTTTTTAAAGAATTAATGTATTTTCACTATATAATCAATAGAGCCCCACCCTAAAACAAGAGCCCATGACCCAGAGGCCATGAAATTCACAATTTTGGAAGAGATGTTCTTGCTCATCATAACTATGTACTTGGTTAGTTTGTTTAATACCCAGGATTGGAGAAGAAAATTTTCAAAGAATTTATGCATTTTCACTTTATATTTAATAGAGCCCCGCCCTAACACCAGATTCCCTAACCCCAGGGCCATGAAATTCACAATTTTGGAAGAGGCAGCTTTATTCAACATAACTATGTATTCAGTTTGTTTATTAAGTACCCAGGAGCAAAAAAAAAAAAAGATTTTCAAAGAAATAATGCATTTATATAATCTATATAGCCCCGCCCTAGCACCTAAGAACCCCTCACCCTGGGGCCATGAAATCCACAATTTTGGAAGACGCAGTCTTATTCAACATAACTATGCACTTATTTAGTTTATTCAATGCCCAGGAGCAAAGACGAAAATTTTCAAAGAAATAATGCATTTTCACTGTATAATCTATTTAGCCCCGCCCCAGCACTAGAGCCCCTGACCCCAGGGCCATGAAATTCACAATTTTGATAGAGGACTCAATGCTGATTACAATCATGCAAACAATTTGACTGCTTGATGTCCAGGAGTAAAGGAGAGGATTTTTAAAGATTGCATTAATTTTAGTGGTTTTGGCCCCACACCTCAGGCCCCACGGGGGCAGGGACCATGAAATTCACAATTTTTGTTCCACTTCATCCAAAGATCCTTTATACCAAATTTAGTTGAAATTAGTTCAGTGGTTCCAGAGAAGAAGCTAAAAATGTTCAAAAGTTTACCACAGATGTACGACTGACTATGTACGACGACGGACGAAAAGAGATAGCAATAGGTCACCTGAGTTTACTCAGGTGACCTAAAAATTCTATTTTTAGTAACCACAACAACACTGTTCATCAAAATCCAAATCCAATATCCAGAATTATGTATCTTAGTGTAGTCTACTTGTCTGCTAATTTATATTAAATTGAAATCAGACTAAAACTGTAGGAGGAGTAGCATTTTGAATGTATTTCACAGAAATTTCTATTTTTAGTAACCACAGCAACACTGTACATCAAAATCAAAAACAGATACTCAGAAATAGGGCTGGGTATTGGCCAGAGATTTCATATTGCGATATATTGCGATATTTTCAACTGTATTGCGATATGTATTGCAATATTTTCAATGTAATGAAAATGGCATTTTCTTACTATATTTACTTTAATTTACATGCAGAATTTACATAACTATGATAAGTAACTAACACGAAGAAAAAAAAATCTTGTTGATTTCATTTAAGTTATGCTCTTAAATGTAAAAAAAACTTCTGTCTTACTGTTTGTCTTAATAACAAATTTTCATAAGTCCTTTTTTAAATATTTAATCATTTTAATGACAAAATTCCTTAATCTAAGTATATTGCCAATATATCGATATTACAAAATCGTATTGCGATACGATATTTTTTGTCACTGTATTGCAATATATTGAAATATCGATATTATTGCCCAGCCCTACTCAGAAATATGTATCTTAGTATAGTCTACTTGTGTGCCAAGTAATATTGAAATCAGACTAAAACTGTAGGAAGAGTAGCATTTTGAAAAATTGTTTACAGACAGACAGACAGATGGACGGATGCCTAACACATTAATAACGCATAAGCTCTTCTGGTCTCTGACCAGTAGAGCTAACAAGAGGCCCATGGGCCACATCGCTCACCTGAGCACTGTGGCTAGGAAAAAGTAGAAATTGGTTTATTATTGAAAAGTTTAAATCCATTAGTAGTCCCATGTCCAATCATGGTTTTGCTATTCTTGTTGAGAAGATGATTTTTAAAGAATTTTCCTATATATTTCTATGTAAAACTTTGGTCGGCCATTGTGGCCCCACCCTACCCCTGGGGGCCTTGATTTGAACAAACTTGAATCTACACTACCTGAGGATGCTTCCATATAAATATGATCAATAATGGCTTTGTTATTCTTGAGAAGAAGATTTTTAAAGAATTTTCCTATATATTTCTATGTAAAACTTTGGTCGGCCATTGTCGCCCCGCCCTACCCCCGGGGGTCATGATTTGAACAAACTTGAATCTACACTACCGTAGGATGCTTCCATATAAATATGATCAATAATGGCTTTGTTATTCTTGAGAAGAAGATTTTTAAAGAATTTTCCTATATATTTCTATGTAAAACTTTGGTCGGCCATTGTCGCCCCGCCCTACCCCCGGGGGTCATGATTTGAACAAACTTGAATCTACACTACCTGAGGATGCTTCCATATAAATATGATCAATAATGGCTTTGTTATTCTTGAGAAGAAGATTTTTAAAGAATTTTCCTATATATTTCTATGTAAAACTTTGGTCGGCCATTGTCGCCCCGCCCTACCCCCGGGGGTCATGATTTGAACAAACTTGAATCTACACTACCTGAGGATGTTTCCCCATAAGTTTCATCTTTCCTGGCACAGTGGTTCTTTAGAAGAAGATTTTTAAAGCATACAATTAAATTTTCATTAATTCCCAATTATCTCCCCTTGAATGAGGGCGTGGCCCTTCATTTGAACAAACTTGAATCCCCTTCACCCAAGGATACTTTGTGGCAAGTTTGGTTGAAATTGGCCCAGTGGTTCTTGAGAAGAAGATGAAAATGTGAAAAGTTTACGCCGACGACAACGACGACAGAAACAGACCAATTTTGATCAGAAAAGCTCACTTGAGCCTTCGGCTCAGGTGAGCTAATAAAACATTATATTATCTATACAAATGGACAAAGCGTTTTTTTTCCTTATATAACTGGTACCATTCCCAATGCCAAAAACGTTATTTTTTCCCAATTTTGTGACCAAAAATTCCCAATTCAACTGTGAAGCAACAGACTATGATGACACTGTATTTCTTTTTAAATGAAACAATGTATAAGTTGACTAATTGTTTCACTTTTGCTTAAATCGAAAGTAGAGAAAGTCATAATTTGGCGGGACCTGTGTTGTAAACAGCGTAGTATCATACATTCACGGGTATGTTAAGGTAGTCCGATCCTCAGGTTTATAAAATTAGCAGTTAAGTAATCAACAAGAGGCCCACGTGCCTTATAGGTCACCTGAGTATCATGCAACAACTTTCCAACAATTGTATTTGGTTTGTGTTTTAAACCAGCTGAGGCCATGAAATTCACAATTCAAAAAAAGCACCATTGCTGATCATAATTATACACTTAGCAATGCTTACTAGATAGTTACTTAATACCCATAGGTAGATCAGAGTAACTAAGAGAAAATGCACTTCCATTCTAAACCAGTTGTGCACCCCACCCCCACAGGAACCACTGACACTGGGGCCACATATTTCAAAATTTTGAAAATTTTATCATTAATGTTATTTCATCAAATATGGTTGATTAATTAATACTAATGAGCAGATTTCAAAGCATTAATTAATACTAATGAGCAGATTTCAAAGCATTAATTTATTTTCAAACTATGTACCCCCCCCCCCCCCACCCGATACCCTTGACCCAGGGGGCATGAAATTAACCATTTTGCTGGATGCACCTTTCTTCATCATAAATATATATACTTAGATCATTGGCATAATACCCAGGAGCAAAGGAAAAGATTTTCAAAGAATTAATGTGTTTTCACTATATAATCAAAAGAGCCCCCTCCCTCCCCTTAAACCAAATAGCAAAACCCCTGACACAGGGGCCATGAAATTCACAAATTTGGTTGAGGCACTCTTGGTCATTATATCTATATACTAAATTAGTTTATTTAATACCTATATACTAAGTTAGTTTATTTAATACCTATATACTAAGTTAGTTTATTTAATACCTAGAAGCAGAGGAGAAATTTTTTGAAAAAAATAATGCATTTTCACTATACATGTATAATCAATAAAGCCCCACCCTAACACCAGAATGCCTGACCCTGGGGCCTTAAAAATCACAATTTTGGAAGAGCACTCTTGCTCATTATAACTATGTACTTAGTTTATTTAATATCCAGGATCAGAGGAGAATATTTTTGAAAAAATAATGCATTTTCACTATATAATCTATATAGCCCTGCCCTAGCACTAGAACCCCTGACCCTTGGGCCAAGATATTCACAATTTTGGAAGAGGTATTCTTGCTCATCATAACTTTGTACTTAGTTTATTTAATCTTAGGAGCAGAAAAGAATTTTTTAAAAAGATTTCATGTATTTTCACTATGTAATCAATAGAGCCCCGCCCTAACACCATAACTCCTGGCCCTGGGGCCATGAAATTCACAAATTTGAAAGAGGCACTCTTGTGCATTATAACTATTTACTTAGTTAGTTTATTTAATACCCCAGAGCAGAGAAGAAGATTTTCAGAGATTTAATGCATTTTCACTATATAATCAATAGAGCCCCGTCCTTACATCAGAACCCCTGACCCTGGGGCTAAGAAATTCACAATTTTGAAAGGGACATTCTTCCTCATCATAACTACGTACTTAGTTAGTTTATTTAATACTCAGGAGCAGAGAAGAAGATTTTTAAAGAAATAATGCATTTCCACTATATAATCTATATAGCCCCGCCCTAGCACTAGAACCCCTGACCCTGGGGCCATGAATTTCACAAAATTGGTAGAGGACTCAATGCTGATTACAATCATGCCAACAGTTTGACTGCTTGATGTCCAGGAGTAAAGAAGAAGATTTTTAAAGATTTCATTAATTTTAGTGGTTTTGGCCCCACCCCTCAGGCCCAAGGGGGGCGGGGACCATAAAATTCAAAATTTTTGTTCCCATTCACCCATAGATGCTGTATACCAAATTTGGTTGAAATTGGTTCAGTGGTTTCAGAGAAGAAGCTGAAAATGTTCAAATGTTAACACACAACACACGACGGATGACGACGGACGCAAACGGATAGCAATAGGTCACCTGAGTGACTCAGGTGACGTAAAAATACTCATAAAAGTATCTTTGAATCCACAAAGTCATGTAAATTTATCCACAGTATTTTTCTAACATTAAAAATTAAAGTTAATCATATTATATAGGAAAATTTGTCAAATATCCAATATTTTTGCAGAAAAAACGAATTGGAATATAAGCAATATTAATGCATTTTCCAATTGTAAATTGATCAACAAATATATTTTAAGTTAAACAAGAGGCCCATGGGCCACATCGCTCACCTGAGAAGCTCTGACCATTCTGTTCTTTCCCAGATTTTACCCTTGTTATACATAATGCATTACCCCACTGATCATAATTTAGACATTTTGAAATCTACACTACCCCATGATCCTTCCATGGGCACATATGTTTCAGCTTTTTTGGCCCAGTGGTTCCAGAGAAGAAGATTTTCAAAGATTTTTCCTATATATTTCTATGTAAAACTTTGATTCCCTATAATGGCCCTGCCCTTCCCCCAGGGGTCATGATTCCTACAATTTAGAATACACTACCCCAGGATGCTTCCACATAAGCTTCTCTTTTTCTGGCCCAGTGGTTCTTGAGAAGAAGATTTTCAAAGATTTTTCATATATATTTCTATATTAAACTTTGATTCCCCATTGTGGCCCCGCCCTTCCCCCTGGGGTCATGATTTGAACAATTTAGAATCTACATTATACCAGGATGCCTCCACATAAGTTTCAGCTTTTCTGGCCCAGTTTTGAGAAGAAGATTTTCCATATATTTCTATATAAAACTTTGGTCCCCATTGTGGCCCCGCCCTTCCCCCGGGGGTCATGATATTTAAATCTATATACCAGTGTAAAAGCTTTTTCTTGAGAAGAAGATTTTCAAAGATTTTTCCTATATATTTCTATGTAAAACTTTGATGCCCTATTGTGGCCCCGCCCTTCCCCCGGGGGTCATCAATTTAGAATCTACACTATACCAGGATGCTTCCATTTCAAAACTGAAGTTTCTTGAGAAGAAGATTTTCAAAGATTTTTCCTATATATTTCTATATAAAACTTTGGTTCCCCATATGATGCTACACTATACCATGATGCTTCCACATAAGTTTCAGCTCTTCTGGCCCAGTGGTTCTTGAGAAGAAGATATGCCCTATTGTGGCCCCGCCCTTCCCCCAGGGGTCATAACAATTTAGAATCTACACTACCCCAGGATGCTTCCACATACGTTTCAGCTTTACTGCATTTTTTGTCTTTTCTTGATATATTTTAACAATTTAAATGGATGCTTTGTATTTGGTTAAAATTGGCCCAGTGGTTCTTGAGAAGAAGTCGAAAATTGAAAAGTAAATTGATACAAAGGATATATTTTGCTATCATTTTCAGAAACAAATTGACCTTCTTATTATCCAGGCATTCAGAGAAATTGCTATGATTTTTATCCTTATTTGGCACTTTTTGTCTTCTTTTTCCATCATGTATTCTATAATACATAGTGTAAAAGGCTTTTGCTATCATTGCAAGACACCACAAATCACTTCTTATTTCATATCATGCTAATAAGCATTTGTATTTGTAATAGCATTTTTAAATTATTTCATAGAAATTTCTATTTCAAATACCACAGCAACTCCATTTATTGAAATCAAAAATCTATACACAAAAATATGTATTTTAGAGTAGTCTACTTGTGTACCAAGTTATACTGAAATCAGACCAAAACTAGAGGAGAAGTAGCATTTCGAAAGCATTTCTTCGAAATTTCTATTTTTTGTAACCCTAGCAACATTGTCATGGAAATCAAAAACTGATGCACAGATTATGTATCTTAGTGTAATCTACTTTTGTGCCAGGTTATATTGAAATCAGACTAAAACAGTAAGAGAAGTAGCATTTTAAAAGTATTTGACAGAAATTTCTATTTTTATTAACCACGGCAACACGTTCATCAAAATCAAAAAACCGATGCACAGAATTATGTATCTTAGTATAGTCTACTTGTGTGCCAAGTTATTTTGAAATCAGACCAAAACTGTAGGAGAAGTAGTATTTTGAAAGCATTTCACAGAAATTTCTATTTTTAGTAACCACAGCAACACTGTTCATCGAAATCAAAAACTGATGCATAGATTTATGTATCTTAGTATAGTCTACTTGTGTGCCAAGTTATATTGAAATAAAACCAAAACTGTAGGAGGAGTAGCATGTTGAAAAATTGTTTACGACAGATAGACGGATGGACAACGGACACATTACTATCGCATAAGCTCTTTTTATCTCTGACCAGTAGAGCTAAAAATAATGAAAAAGAATCTTCTGATGAAAGCTGGACACCACTGACAGATTTATTTTCCTAATCCTCTCTCTCTCTCAATGTCTTTTTTTTTTGTAAAAAAGTTTTTGAAAATGCAATAAATTATATATAAAACAAGAGGCCCAGGGGCCACAGCGCTCACCTGAGCACTTCAGCTAGGAAAAAGCACATATCAGATCAGAACTGAAAGTTTACTGAGGGGGGGGGGGGAGCTTGAATTTTAACCCCCCAGGGGGTCATGATTTAAACAAACTAGAATCTACACTACCTGAGGATGATCACTAATCATGGCTTTGAAGTACTTGAAAAGAAGATTTTAAAAGTTTTCCCTATATATATTCCTACGTAAAACTTTGGTTGGCCATTTTTGCCACACCCTAACCCCCGGGGGTCATAATTTGAACAAATCTGAATTTAAACTACCTGAAGATTATTTCACATGAGTTTCATCTTTCCTGTCTCAAAGGTTCTTGAGAAGAAGATTTTTAAAGATTTATCCTATATATTCCTATGTAAAACATTGATCAGCCATTTTGGCCCCACCCTACCCAGGGGGTCATGATTTGAACAAACTTGAATCTACACTACCTGAGGATGATTCCACATGAGTTTCATCTGTCCTGGCCCAGTGGTTCTTGAGAAGAAGATTTTTAAAGATATTTCCTATATACTCCTATGTAAAACTTTGATCAGCCATTTTGGCCCCACCCTAGCCCCGGGGGTCATGATTTGAACAAATTTGAATCTACACTACCTGAGAATAATTTCACATGAGTTTCATCTTTTCTGTCTCAATGGTTCTTAAGAAGAAGATTTTTATATTCCTATGTAAAACTTTGATCAGCCATTTTGGCCCCACCCTAGCCCTGGGGGTCAAGATTTGAACAAAATTGAATCTACACTACCTGAGGATGATTCCACATTGAGTTTCAACTGTCCTGGCTCAGTAATTCTAGAGAAGAAGATTTTTAAAGATATTTCCTATATACTCCTATGTAAAACTTTGGTCAGCCATATTGGCCCCATCCTAACCCCGGGGGTCATGATTTGAACAAACTTGAATCTACACTACTTGAGAATGATTCCACACAGGTTTCATCTTTTCTGGCCCAGTGGTTCCTGAGAAGAAGATTTTTAAAGATTTTTCCCATATATTTCAATGTAAAATTTTGGTTGGCCATTTTGGCCCCACCCTACCCCGGGGGGTCATGATTTGTACAAACTTGAATCTACACTATCTGAGGATGATTCCACATGAGTTTCATTTTTCCTGGCCCAGTGGTTCTTGAGAAGAAGATTTTTAAAGATTTTTCCTAATACTCCTATGTAAAACTTTGGTCGGCCATTTTAGCCCCACCCTAGCCCAGGGGGTCATGATTTGAAAAAAACTTGAATCTACACTACCTGAGGATGATTCCACATGAGTTTCATCTTTCCTGGCCCAGTGGTTCTTGAGAAGAAGATTTTTTAAAAATGCCATTAATTTTTCTCCAATTCATAATTATCTCCCCTTGGAAAAAGGCATGGCCCTTCATTTGAACAAACTTGAATCCCCTTTACCCAAGGATACTTTGTAGCAAGTTTGGTTGAAATTGGCCCAGTGGTTCTTGAGAAGAAGATGAAAATGTGAAAAGTTTACGACGACAACGACGACGACAGACAACGGACAAATTTTGATCAGAAAAGCTCACTTGAGCCTTCGGTTCAGGTGAGCTATAAAAATTTAATCAGAAAAGCTCACTGGAGCTTTCTGCTCAGGTGAGCTAATAAATAAACGTACCTGTACTTCCATTTGATTTTCAATCCCTAGAAAACCCTAGATGACCAACAAAAGAAATATTGGTCACAACATTCACCTGAGTCAATATGCCTATGCCTTTCAACTGCCGCTAGGGTTCGCTATTATGAACAATAACTCACTGCTGAAACATGTTTAGAGCAGTCCTGAGGAACTCTATCTACACACAAGTCAGTTTTTAGCATTTCCCAAGTGTTTCTTTGCTGTCAGTAGAATCCAGTGGTTTTAAAATTTAGCACCAATGTTAAACTTATTTACTGTATATATGCGGCTACCGTTTAACTACATATATTTAAAATTTTTAATTAAAATAAAAAGTGAAATCTACCCTCCTTCTTAGTTCTAACCTGATTAAATTTTCATACTCAGTCGTTCCCCTTCATGCTTAGTAGTACAAATCAGATAATCAATTGTTGCATTTCCTTGTCAAAATATATATTTTTATATAGGAAGCGCAAAAGCGCGCACAAAAAAAAACAACATGTCATTATATTTTCTTCTTCACAACAACACGGCCAGGAACACGTTAAGTTCCAAGACAGTACCGTTGTCAGAAGCCTTTAAAGTTAAGCACTGAAAATGGCTCGTTGTCATGAATTTACAGGTGAGGTTATGACAAAAACTGTCCGGTGTCATTACTTGAGAAGACAGGTCGTGAGCAGTTTTTCATTTTTTAAGTTAAATAATTTCAACCAATGTCTGAAATTGCAATGGGGAACAGGACTGACACCCCTTTTGGTGTTGTATGAATTTCAGCCATTAAAATGAAGTAATAAAAGAGGAGTTTGCGTTGGCGATATTAACCCTGGTGAAATCAAACGTGGATTTCATTCATTTTCCTTCTGGGATGTTATATTTTTTGTAAATAGAATATTATATGTATACCAATTGATGCAGTCAGTATCAAGACATGTTATAAGCCTTTACAGAAAAAAATTGAACAACTTCAAACTGAAAATTTTGATTTTTTATAATTTATGTCCGTTGTCATACCAAGATACGAAAATTCAGTCCGTTGTCATCGGTCCGTTGTCGCTACTCTACTGTACGTATGTACACTATGAAGGAGGTCGATTTTAGTTTTTTTATGCTTTGATAAATTTCAAGCTTGTCTTCAATAAATGGGTGAACTGATTAGTCATAAGAAACTAAACGTATGGTATTTTCTATATATTTCATATAATGTTGAGCTTTTGTTTGTCATACATAAGGGCTTCAGCCTTTTTCCTTAAAAACTAATTTCAAAGTGAAGGAAGAAAAATACACGCTAACTCTCGATTCCTGCCTACATTTTACACTCATTTTATTCAATATTAATGGCAATTTGGCCATAAAATCGTTTTTGATACAAAGAACAGTTCAATGGTAATTAATGAATTGTTTTAATACCAGCGCTAAATAGTGAATTATCCCTACTTCCAGCTCTTAAAAAAGGGGTGGGGGGGGGGGGGGGGGTGTTAGACGATACTCTCCATTGAAAGATCAACATATTTTGAAATATTCAATTCAATTTCTTTATTGCAAAAGACATACGTCTTATATCATTTAAAAATACAATATATAAACAAAGGAAATAATCGAAAATGGCCGGTCAGTCCTTGTAAATCCTTATGGAACATGCTTATATATACATACAAACTCGTATTAACAGTCTACAGTTCATATGGAGAATGACATGAGATTAATGCAACGTGCATGTAATATAATAGTTATAGTCATATCAACAATATAAAAGTAACAAATCAGCAAATGACACACCATTACATGATTAAATCATCTCTAAGCGTGAGGGCTTTATAGATAAACTAAACTAAATAGTCTTAGATATGATTAAATGTTCCTAGTATCTTTTCTTATGTTTTCGGCAAAGAAATTATAAAAATAAATATATCAATAAAATGTAATGTTTCAGTTGTAAATCGCTTCGAAATTGGTGAAAAAATAAGCATTTATGCTTCCTATGAGAAATATCAACCTGGTAGTGCAGTAAAAAAAAAAACCAAAAAACAGATATGCAGTTTTGTCGATTATGACATTTACTTGAATGGCATAAAGTAAAATGTATAACAAATCATTAAGGGTGATCACCTGATATTAAACAAAACAAGATAAAAAATGAACATAGGTACATGAAAGGTACAAGTGTGAACCCCATGAGACTGACTAGAAATTTACATGCAGTAAAAAAATATCAGATTACATGTAAATATGCATAAAGTATAACATAAATGAGTTAATCCTTTGCACCAATCCCATATGACAAGTTACTAGTATAAGAAAAACACAAAATTTTGACCAGAATGCAAAATAAAACAAAAATGAACCCATAAAAAGGGTGGGTGGAGGGTTTTTTTCCCATCGCACTAACACAGGATAACAGAAATGGCGCAACAAAAACAAAGATTTTTTTTTCGATTAAAAAATCCGTAACCATAGTAACTATCCAACAGTGTAAGATTTAATAGATTTCTCATAGCGGCATAAATTAAATTATCTGTGATAATATATATATATATATTTTTTTGTCGTTTTGTGTCTATAAACATATCTTTGATTATCTTGTATTTTGTTAATTTTTGTCTATAAAGTATAAACATACCCCCCCCCCCCCCTTGAAACACAAAAAGCTTTGGTTTGAATTTTAAAAAAAACAGTTTATATTACCTGTAAAAAAGATTTTTTGTTTCACCGGGGGAGGGGGGGGGGGTGGTAAAAGTACTTTCCGTTTTTCGTTGATTTATATGCTGGAAAAACAAAAGTTTTACCAAATTTCTATAGTTATCTCTCTTTGTTTTCCCAAATAAGTAATGTTTTATGAAAATTTATTTAATTATCTATATAGATAAACAATTAAAAATCCTTCGAATATGTTAACTTTTGAAAATTAACTTGGCGGTAGGCGGAAGAACAATATGTATTCAAATATTATATTATATTATTCTATTATTATATATCATATTAATCTTTGAGGAAGTATTCAAAGATTTTATGCAAACGTTAATTTAAGGTCATACGCAATGTAGTTTGAACTTTATTGGATTCTTCCCTGGAGTTGAAGAGTTCCACTAAAAGAAGGACATGTATGCAATATTTTTAAAGTCTATATATGGATTTGTACACCTCTTCTAAAACAATTTTTGATGAAAAAAAAATCTGGAATTTATGTTTTGTAATTTTTGGTACATTTTTCTTTGAATAATGCAAAGAAATTCATAATTTGATACCTTTTCAAAACCCCTGGTAAGGCATGCTGATTTTTTGTCTAAGAACATGTAATGGTATTATAAGATTAAATTTAGAATATCTTGAAAAATTATCAGTAGGTAAGGTACATTGCGTATGACCTAAAGAGCTATATCTCAAAGTAAAAGATTCCAGTCATTGGTTGCTGCTGTGTGCTCCTTGTCTTGAACAGGAAATATACCGGGAAAAATCCGTCGATAAAAAATGGCCTAACAATTACTATGAAAAATGTCAGTCAGCATTTGACTCCATGATAAATTGTATTTGCTGACAAGACTTTTGATATTCTTGTTTCAGCAACTTGTTTGTCAATAATTTAATACGTATAAAAGACTTCTGTATTTTAAAGTACGTGTATATCCAACATTTTATTTTTGTTTTACTGATTATATTTCAGGAATTGTTATACGTTTGCAGTCTAGTAAACTATGAGAATGAATTGACTAAAAAACATTACAGAATGGTTAGCACGTTGGTGTATATACAGTACACTACTCCTAAGACGGCCCCCCAAAAGATTCAACATTTTCTGCAATATGCTTTCTCTTTCTTAAGAGTGCATATACATTAGATCGTTTTTAGTTAAATACGTATTTATTGATCAGTCTGACTAAAACCAGCCCTTACTATTTCACTTCTAACAAAGTGAAACAGTAGGGAATGGCTTTAGTCAGACTGTTTTATTGATAAACTTATATGTTAAGAAACAGACACCGGACTAGAAAAACTTAACATGTACTGACAACGGACGTTTTGCTTATAAATTGCGATTTCTTAAAGCCTGCTATCACGAATAGGCTGTCAGTTGCCTAACACATGTAAAATTAAGTTTTTCTTCATATTTCAAAATAAAGGGACCAAATTGATAAATTTTCCGTAAGAAATATTAAATTTTCAGGCTGACGATCATGACTTCACACATGGGCATGTGTTTGCCAACGCAAACTCCTCTTATGTTACTTCATGTTAACGGCTGAAATTCATACAACACCAAAAGGGGTTTCAGTCCTGTTCCCCATTGCAATTTCAGACATTGGTTGAAATTATTTAACTTAAAAAATGAAAAACTGCTCACGACCTGTCTTCTCAAGTAATGACACCGGACAGTTTTTGTCATAACCTCACCTGTATTTTCATGACAACGAGCCATTCTCAGTGCTTAACTTTAAAGGTTTCTGACAACGGTACTGTCTTGGAACTTAACGTGTTCCTGGCCGTGAACAACGCCAAAGAGAGTTTAAATTATTGAATATTGTCTGTTCCCCATTCATTTGACCCTGTTATTTCAGGTAGAGTGAAGGCATTCTCCTTCTTTTGGTAAACAGTTTTGTGCACAAAACAATATAAGGAACCCTTTTGTGTACATAACAATACCAATGCTGAAGCAGCCTATATGTCATTCCTATAAACGATAACTCAAAAATCGGCACTTAGTTGGTTATTTTTCACACCTGAGTTACCTGTCTTTAAAACACAACAACCTAAAAGTCAATTATAAATTATTAAATTTTTCAATGATTTAATTAATAAAAGTATGCATAAGTTATTATCTTTTTCGATATTTTCAATTACCTATAAATCTATCTATGCAATGTTTTTTACCATATGTGCAACTTGAAAAATTAGTTAAAAGGCCTAATATGCCCAGGCATGCTTTATCAGCAATTTTTTTAATTCTCCTCTATATTTGTATGTAAAACTTGAACATGTATGTAAAACCTGTAATGAAGCCCCATCCTATCCCTCATGAATAGAACAAACTTGAATCTACACTACCTGAGGATCCTTCTACATTTATATTATGCCTTTGATCACTTGCTTTGGCCCCTCCCTTCCCCTGAGGGTCATAATTTGAACAAAATTGAATCTACATTACCTGAAGATGTTTTCATATAAATATGACCAATCATGACTTTGCTGTTCTTGAGTAAAAGATTTTTAATGACTTTTCCTATATACTCCTATGTAATTCTTTGATAGTCCCTTTGTGGGCATGCCCTACTCCCAAGGGTCATGATTTGAACAAACAATCTACACCACCTGAAGATGCTTCCATATGATGAATCATGGCTTTGCTATTCTTGAGAAGAAGATCTTTAAAGATTTTTCCTATATATTCCTTAATAAAACTTTGATCCACCATTGTGGCTCCAACCTACCCCTAAGTCATGATTTGCACAAAGAATGAGTGCACTTTAGTACGTCATTTGGAACCTTTTTGGCTACCCATTTTAAGCTTTACATTACAATATATCACTAATTTAATCTATGATTATTGTGCAAGCATATGCCTTTGATATTAATGCCTTGAAAATTTTGGTATACATATTTCTATAATCACAGATAATGCCATTGAAAAGAACATGCATAAGCCTTAAATTCCGGAAAGTTGAACGGCACCACTATCAAATTTAAGGTACCCGAAAATAGGCGGAGACATTTAAATTGCGTGGATGTGGAATGTAAACAATAGCACATATGATTTTTTTTTTGCAGTCAGATGCTACACTATGAATTTAAATGTTGAAAAGAGAGATTGTGTAGTTTCATGGTGCAGAAATAAATGATTCTAGTGTTTAGGAATGCATATGTATTGCCCTGCAGACCATAATACTGAGGCGACATGAGCCTATATTTACTAATCTCACTACCAATACCAGAATTCTTTCAAAACACTCTTAACAAAAAATACACAGTAAAATAAGGGACAACAATCTTCAAATTTGCACAAAAATCTTCCATAGTTTGAAGTTGGATGTATGATAGATAATGTCCGATTAGAAACTTCAAATGACAAACACAATGGAATGTTCAACAGCTAATCAATGTAAGCCTTGGCGTATCGAACCGTGGAATGTCACGTGAGTAAAGTGATTATAATATCAATCGTTGACACTCGGGTACTTGTTAATTTAATGACTAACTTGACGGTAGTTTGGAGACTTTTTAAAAAAATTAGATATGAGCCGCAACTTGGCCAACGTTGTCCTTTGGATATGTATAAGTTTAAATTAAAATACACATTCCGTGCAAATGAGATAAATGGCCAAGATGCGGCTCGATGTGAACAATGTCGTTGAAAACTGGTATGCATATGAATAACAATAGAAATGTGACAAATCTGTTAGACCCCGTCTCAAAAGCTAGTGTCGCTCAGCATTATTTTGTACTTTTATGTATCATAATATGCCAAAACCTGCTCTTAAGACATTGTTTAATATCTATAAAACATAAATTTCATGAAATTCGGGATTTTATTTTGCGCAAAACACCTGAACCCAACTCTCATAGCTTACGTGCACTCATCCTTTGAATCTAGACTATCCTAGGCTGCTTTCATTTAAAATTGATCAAACATACCTTTGCTGTTCTTTAGAAGAAGATCTTAAATATTTTTCCTAAATATTTCTATATAAAACTTTGATCATCCCTTGTAGCCCTGTCCTACCACAAAGGTCATGATTTGAACAAACTTGAATCTACCCTACACTTCCTGATGATGCTTTCATATAAATATGACCAATAAATATGACCAATTTGAAGATTTTTACTATATTCTCCAATGTTAAACTTTGATCATCCATTGTGGCATACAGGGGTCATAATTTGAATATACTTGAATTGACACTACCTGAGGATGTTTCCTTATAAGTTTCATCTTTCCTGGCATAGTGGTTCTTCAGAAATAGATTTTTAAAACAATTTACATGCCACCAAATTTTTACCATTTCTAATTTATCTCCCCCTTGAACATGAGCATGGCCCTTCATTAGAACAAACTTGAGTCCAATTCACCTGAGGATGCTTTGTGGCAAGTTAAGTTAAAATTAGCCCAGTTATTCTTGAGAAGAAGATGAAAATGTGAAAAGTTTACAGACAGATGGACTACAGACAAAATGTGATAAGAAAAGCAAACTTGAGCTTTCGTGTATGGTACAGACAGACATACAGGTAAACAGGAAGTTGATACTGAATTTAAACAAAAACTATTGCTAATTGTAACGGGGACCGTTACAGATGTTCCCCAAACGCTCCCAAAATCCCTTTTTGTACCTAATTCCTGTAAGACATTTTTAAAAGTATAATCATTATCGAAGTATATCATCAAAGAACAAGAGGCCCAAGGGCCTCGAATCGCTCTTCTGATAAATCATACAATCTATCCTAAGACCTAAGATGCAACAACTGGCAAAGTTTGATGATTCTTAGCCAGTTAGGGCTGAAGATATTTAAATGTAACTATAAAATACTATAAGCAGGTCATGGTGACCTATTTTTTGATTGAAATTTTCTGAGGACACAATATGGAATAATTGACAAAGATGGATGATTATAAGCCAATAAGTACTTGATATATTCAAAAGTGGGTCACAGTGACCTACTTATTGATCAACATTCTCCGAAAACCCAAGGTGCATCAACTGACAAAGTTTGACAATTCTAAGCCAATAAGTACCATAGAATACTCGAATATAGCCATAAAATGTCACAAGTAGGTCACCATGACCTAGTTTTTGATCATCATTCTCCGAGAACCCAAGATGCATCAAATAAGAAAGTTTGATGATTCTAAACCAAATAAGTACCTGAAATACTTAAATATAGCCATAAAATGTCAAAAGTAGGTCACCGTGACCTACTTTTTGGTCGACATTCTCAGAAAACCCAAGATGCATCTACTGACAAAGTTTGATGATTCTAAGCCAGCCAATACCTGAGATATTCAAAAGTAGGTCACCATGACCTACTTTTTGATCAATATGCTTGGAAAACCTAAGATGTATCGAATGACAAAGTTTGATGATTCTAGACCAGATAGTACCTGAGATATATAAAACTAGCCATAAAATGTCAAAAGTAGGTCACCGTGACCTACTTTTTGGTCGACATCCTAAGAAAACCCAAGATGCATCTACTGACAAAGTTTGATGATTCTAAGCCAACAAATACCTGAGATACTTAAATATAGATATAAAATGTCAAAAGTAGGTCACCATGACCTACTTTTTGGTCGTTAATCTCCGAAAACCCAAGATGCATCAACTGACAAATTTTGATGACTCTAAGCCAATTAGTACCCGAGATACTTAAATCTAGCCATAAAATGTCGAAAGTAGGTCACAGTGACCTACTTTTTGGTCGACATTTTCTGAAGATCAAAGATGCATTAACTGACAAAATTTGATGATCATATGTCTAATAGTATTCAAAATATGCCTTTTAAACAATTTGAAAACAAATGCCTGCAAAGTTCAAAAAGTAGGTCACAGTGACCTACTTTTTGATAAATATGTTTTAAGGCCCAAAGATGCATCAACTTACAAGATTTGGTGATTCTAAATCTATCGGTGTCTGAAATAATGGGATTAAATGTTTTAGAAAAGATTAGCCAAAAAAATCAAAAAGTAGATCATGGTGACCTACTTTTAAGTTGATGTTGTTTGTGGACCCAAGATGCACCAACTGACAAAGTTTTATGATCATAGGCCTTAAAGTGTCCAAAATATACCTCCAAATCAATTTGAAAACAAAAGCCCGTAAAATTTAAAAAGTAGACCTACTTTTGCATTAACATGATGTCAAGTCCTGAGATGCATCAACTTACAAGATTTGATGATCCAAGTATGTATAATTAGCAAAAAATATCAACGATTTGAATAAGTGTAAATTTTGGTCAAATTTGAAGTGACCTTGAGACCACTCCCTTTACCCCAGAGTCATGCCTTGAACAAGTTTTAATCTTCAACATATCCTGACCCTTGTATGTAAGTTTGGTGAAAATCTGCCTGGTGGTTCTGGAGAAGATTTTTTAGCAACCAGTACTTTTGGTTTTATTTTCGTGATTATCTCCCCTTGTTTTAGGGTCCTACCCCTAGTTTTAGTATAAATGGTAGCCCATGGGCCAAGGATACGCTGTGACAAATTTGACAATAATTGGCCAAGGGGTTCTTGAGTTATGGCCAATATTCTAAAAAGTTAACGCACACCGCACACCGCACGACGCACACCGCACAAATGGCCATAGCATTAGCTCTTTGAGCCTTTGGCTCAGAAGAGCTAATTATAAAAGCTACAATGATATCAACTATAGGTCATTTAACACATTGTACGCGCATGCATATGCAAGATGATCTTTACAAAATATATTTTACTGTTTTTCAAATATATTGGCCATTTTGCGTATTTTGCATGCGCACGTGCATCTATGCATGTTCATGCATTCATTTTGATAGTACCATAATTTAGGAATCCATTATACCTATATATTCATATTCTAAATTTTATCCCGTTCCCTTGAAAACTAAGAAAGTTATAGGCATTTAAAGTTTCAGCCAATCAGATTGCAGCACACATGCATGCGCATGCTTTCCATGATAATTCTTATATATCGTGCTGTAGATCTTTATAACGTATAACCATGTTCAAAATTTCAAAGGATTTTTTCGAAAAGCAAGAAAGATATTGAGAATTTAGTTTCAGCCAATCAGAGATCTTGCTTTTTTGACCATGTCATCTTGTCTATGCTTCTAATATATACTTATAATATGAGTTTCAAAGCATTTCATCGATAATTTAAATAGTTACGTCTGTATCAATTATATTGGACATTTCTCGTGTTGCACGTGCGAGCTCTTGCAAGCACACGTGCATGCACATGCTTTCATGATAATTCTTATATATCAGGCTGTAGATCTCCCCAATGTATGACTATGTTCAAAATTTCAAAGGATTTTATCAAAAAACAAGAAAGATATTGAGACTTTAGTTTCAGCCAATCAGAGCGAAGCGCACGTGCATGTGCGTGAGATCTTGCTATTTTGACCATGACATCTTGTGCATACTACTAATATATCCTTACATTATGAGTTTCAAGACATTTTGTCAAAAAATAGAAAAGTTACGGTTATATCCATTATATATTGGTCATTTCATGTTTTGCACGTGCGCGCTCTTGCAAGCATGTGCGCACAAAATGACCTCGATTCCGCAAATCTACATAACATGCCTACTTACCCTAAAAAGGTTTCACCTAAGCCGGATGTGTAGTTTAAAAGATCACTCGCGGACAAAATTTTCCCAGGAAGAAAATAATAAGAAGAAGAAACAGAGTAAAAACAATATGTTCCCCAACTTCGTTTGGGAAACATAATGAATCCCATCACATGGCATGCCTCAAAGAAGAATGTGCTTAAATTTCAAGTATCTGCAATAAGTAGTTGCTGAGAAAATTGCGACCAAAATTTTGTTACGAACAGACACACAGACAGACAGATTGACAGAGACACTAAGGTAAAACAGTATACCTCCTCTCCTTTGGAGCAGGGTATAAAAACTAGGTAACCTGCGTCACTCAGGTGACCTTAAAATGTTGAAAATGCCAGGACCAAGATTCAATAATTATAGGCAAACTGCTAATTATAAAAGAATTGACAAATATACTTACAATTTCCGAATTCCTGAGGGTTTTCTTTGTCCTGGATATACCTTTTCCTCTGGTTCTTTGTTGATTGGACCCTCCACTGGTAGATCCTCCCCTTGGTATCTAAATTTATTACAAACTCTTTTAATATCTTTATTCTAAATAAAAAAAATTCCTATTACATTTTCTGTTTTAAATTGGATTATATACCATAGAATGGGTAATTTTGACAGTTACTCAATTTTGAGACCTTCTTTATTCAGTCTAATTTAAAAAAAAATCAATCAAAAATCCAATCTCAAAGCTTTTTACACTGTTTTTCAAAAAATGCTTAAAAAGGATTCTGAGTGCTACATATACAGGACATCAAATAATAAATACACACTAGATGAGATTTCGTTGCGAGCAACGAGTAGAGCAACGAGTAGGTCTTCCGTTCGATTTTTGATAAGATCATAAAACAACTTCAAATGAAAAAAATGTTCATATGAATTATTCAAAATACGTGAGAACACATTAAAGAGTGAAATCTATAAATTTCAAACAACTTCAGGTCCTTATAATTCACTTCCGGTGTGACCGGAAGTACTTAAAATGACTTATTATTCCTCTCTGAGTGTGAAGGAATCATCCCTGATAATTTCGAGGAAAAATGCTCATTTTTTGGACTACTTCCAGTTTGGAAAAAATAACTTCCTGTGGACATAATATAACTTGAGACTCTCTATTTGCCTCCATAAGAATCATTTAGAAAAGAAAAAAATAAAATTTTGCATATTTTTAAACTACTTCTGGTGGACAACGGACGTGACCGCAACAAAAACTTTATATCCTTCTCAAATCTACGAGTCATAAACTATCATCCCTGAAAGTTTCAGGACTCAATTTCCAACCGTTTTCGAGAACACTCTCGGACAAAATGACACTTCAAAAATAGAAAATTGGCAGTATCTCGCGACCGAAAGTGACAACGGCAAAATAAAAAAAAATGCATAAAGTTCAAATAGTTTCCCATCATTGCTGAAAGTTTCATGAAAATCTATTGAGGCGTTCTCGAGAAATCGTCTGCACAAAATCGGTAAATAAAAAAATAAGAATAACTAGATGCGATCTCGTTGCGAGCAACGAGTAGGTCTTCCGTCCGAATTTTTGATAAGATGAGATATGACTTTGACTATGATCTTTAATAAAACATCATGGAATCATGCCTTTTCTCGTTTGATTAAATCCTTTTGATTTAGATAATATCATCAATGCGTACTTAATTTGCACATTAATTCTTTTCTTTTTTCTACTTTGAGAAACAACCAAAACCAACTAAAGAAGACTTGTAAGGAGACCTTGGATTATGAATGTAGTTTGACATAGAATTGCAACGAACTTACGACGTGACAATCCAAGTATCCCTACACATTTCATTGCTCCTTATGTTACTTTCGTTCACGCAAACGCTCGGCTGCCTCTGTTAACCGCTATTGCGAAATGTCGGAATTGACAGAGACCGCCGCCATTTCGTTCCCGCTTCAGATTTTTGAATGTTAATATCTCGAGTTTGAATTTATAAATTTACAAACGAATTATATATTCAGCCTAATAAGAAATGTTTCTATCAACTACACTAATATAATTTGAAAATATTGAAAAACAAAAAAGTTAAAGACGAGAGACTTTTGGCCCCTCTATGCCCCCAATTTGAAGGACTTACCCCGTTTACTTGATATCAAATGAAAGGTCTCACTATATTGCACATTTTTTATTATATATGTCTTAACAAAATATTAACAGGTAAAAAGATATAAAAGAAAACGTTTCAATTTTTGCGCGATGAGTATGAGGCTATTTTTCGATCCCAGGCGAGCGTCGATGCCTTTTTACCTGGAAAGCTCTATCTGCAAAATGTCACATCTACTATCCTTCCTCTACCTTCACTGAAAATCTCAAGTCGATATCTTAAGTCGTTTAGGAGGAGATCTCAGGACAAGCTGACCCTCTAAAAATCAGAAAATCGTCCATATCTCACGACCGGAAGTGACGACGTACTTACGAAAAATTTCCGACAAGGTTCAGATAAATATCTATCAGATCTGAAAATTTGGTGAGAATCGGTCTAGCCGTTTCCGAGAAATCGCGTGCACAAAATCGGTAAGAAAAAAAATAATAATAATAGGGAAAAAGAAACCGAACGAAAACAATAAGGTCTTCCGTTGGAGACGGAAGACCTTAACAAGATGTGAAACTCATTGCGAGCAACGAGAGGTCTTCCGTCCGATTCCGGAAAGAAAAAGTAAAATCGAGCTGAAAAAGTAAAAAAAAAAGATTTCCACACAAGGGGGGTTGAACCCAAGTCGCCAGCATGAATTTCCAACACACTAAATATAACGCTATCGGGACCTCTACTCTAAATCTACTTATATATTAACGAAACAGTTCTTCTCTCTTAAAATTATGAAAGGCGGGTCACTATTCAAAATTTAGTGCCAAACGCCATGAGTTAATCTTCGCCCCTTCTCTTTGGAATGTTCTATTAAATAGGGGGTGATAGCTTCAATGAAATTAAGAAAAGAACGTTCTTATAGCCTAAGATTCGAGGTTTAGAAAGTATATTTAACACATTTTACAAATTCCATATTGTATATATGCACATAACACTAAAGCAGTGAAACGGTTATGAATTTTTTTCAACTTCCTGTTTATCCCCAAAGTGAACTATCCCGATTAGTTAATCGAAAAGGTCGAAACGTTTCGCCGAAGAATATGGCTCGCCCTATGACGGTCAAGGAATCAGATATCATTTATGCTCAATAACTTGAATCAGGTCTTTGAGACAAGAATGCTCAAATAAACTCCATGAAGCGATCTTAAAAAAAAAATCATTTTCTTATTTTTGCATTATTTATTAGTTTAGTATGACACAAGTGTGAATAGGAAAAACCGAGTGGTTAAGACAGCCGCCATTTTGGACCCGCTTTAGATTTTTGATTGCTAATATCTAGAGTTTAGATTTATCAACATTCAAACAAATTAAATAGTAAGCATTATAAGGAGGGTTTCTATTAAGATACCAAAAATAAATGAAAAATACTGAAAAACAAAAAAGTTAGAAAATACGATTTTTTTAAATTTGCATCTCATAACGACCGGAAGTACTGTCGACGCACGAAAAGGTGCTTCTGCAAACCAGAAAGTCATGATCTATCATCTCCAATAAGTCTCCATATCATATAATTTGCCATTTTCGATAAAAGTGCGCGACAAAATCGCATTTTAAAATCAGGAAATTGTCCATAACTTGGCACCAGAAGCAAATTTTCCAAATTTTTCTTCGGATGTAACAACTTCATATAATGACACATATTTTGTGAAAGTGTCATGAGAAACCGCTGAATAGTTTTCGAGAAATCGCGTGCACAAAATTTTTGTCAAAAAAAGAATAATAATAAGAAACAGTACAATCACTATAAGGTCTTCTGTGAAGATGGAAGACCTTAATAATAGTGGAAAAGAAACAACAGAATCAGTAGAAGGTCTTCTGTTGGAAACGAAAGACCTTAATAAATTTGAAACCACTTTCTGCTTTCAATCATTATAGTAATCTTTTTTCCTTTATAATTTCAAATGTACTTAATTACGAGTCTTGAACACTTGTGATTGATATTCCAATGTCAAACATAGGTAATCAAAGATTACAAAGCTCACCTCAACGAATGTTATCAGTTTAAGTAATGCAAATCTCAATCATAAATTTCTTAACAGTTAGTATTTATCTAGCTGCAGATTTGTAGCATTATGGTTTTTATATTTGCCTTTGACCATAATGCTACAGATCTTGCATTGCAAAAATGGTGCAATTTACAGTGCAATATTTTTTTTTGCACTTTTAGGGAGAATTTCTCCACTTTCCAGCATCGGTTAATTAACTTGTTTTTCACTCCTTATTTCTAGGCACATTATTTTACTTATCTGTATATTTAATCCATCTCCCAACCCTTTATAGTTGTCTCTACAAGTGATAAACTCACTTGATTAAAATTATTTGAAATTTAATAGATTTAAATTAGTATTTATAAACAATGTATTTTCTATCCCACTTTGTTCCTGTTTAACTATTGTTAATACTATTAAGTTTGTTATATAACATGAAAATCTGCATAATTCTGTTGTGGGGTAGCATTTCTAATTATAGAATTTTTGGTCAGATAGGAGAGATGATATTGACTAATGAGAATAGAGTAACCGGGGGCATTGGTGCCTAGAGGGGGAGTCTGTATTGTTCCATTTGCATCTAGACGCTTGTGTTTGCAGCTATTATTTTCATTCGTTTTTCCCTATATTCTACCGATTTACACTATGCAATACATACCTCTGTATTGTTACATGGTTATTTAAATAGCTTGTGGATCTGTTTTGGACTAAATTTTATTTGATATCGGGATAATTGTGATTTTCTATCTTGATTCGGTGACTGGACCGTGTGACGCCATGGAACCTAAGCATACAAGATCTATGCCCTACAGTTATAACCTTGATTTACTGGAAAATTGGACTTCCGCACAACTGAAGGACTCTTTAAATTCTCGCAGGATCGCTTTCCCAGCCAATGCGTGCAGATCAGTGCTGATTCGTTTATATACAGACAGTGTAGCAAGTGTGCGATCCCACAATGCAACGGGTCAACTCAACAGAGACAGCGACCCTGCTCTGCGATCCAACAATGCACTGGACCAAAACAGCAATGGCGGCGACCGTCAAAACAACACGCTGGTGGATGTAGTTTCCAAGTTAACCTCAACGGTACCGTCCTTACAACAAAATGTCATAAATCTAACATCGAAGGTTAATTCTATGACACAAGGAGCTGGTCTGCAGACGAGTGCGAATGCCGTTAGTAATGCCCAGAGCCAACTTAGCCAAGAAAAAACGTCCGCAACTACTGGTTCCTCGGCCCCAGAGAAAACAGATTTACGTTAGACACAGCTTTTGCCCGCATTTCGGCATCAGCGGCCAGCTCAGCGGAACAAATGACGGAACTTCGGAGAACCCACTATGGATTTGCTGCAGAGTCCCTTCCTCTGGTGGAAACGATTTCGCCGCAAATTGGTCAACAAATCACAGCAGGTAAAGACGTCAATCTGGCGTCACTGTTGATTCCCTATTACTCACCTCCAGATGAGAATAAGAAGCCTGATAAAAGACTCTTACATTCTCTTACTATTGGGGAATTTATCCAGGCTTTCGGGATATATAAAAACATTATGGGCCAAGCATACCCCTGGAGAAGACAAGAGCTAGATTTATACGAACGGGATATCATAGATATGGCTACCAGATATCCAGGAAAGGGGTTCTACGAGTACCATCGGCAATTCAGCCTCATGGCCGCATCACACCTGAAATACAATAACATTTTAGTGGACTGGTCGGTACGAAACAACACGCTTTTCTGCAACCTTTTTGCCAACAGTAAAGCTCAAACCTGTACCACATGCAATAGCACACTGCATTTATCTGGATTTTGTCCATTAAATGGTCCTGCTGGAGATAAAAGACATGGAGACATGCACTCTTATGGAAGGAAAAGGCAATTCCATGATGGAAGAGAAATTTGCAATAACTTTAATGGGGTCAGGGGTTGCCAATTACCCAGATGCCGTAACGCACACCTATGCATTGAGTGTAAAGGAGAACATTCAAAACAGAACTGTTCATACCCAAAAAACTCGAATGCGCCCCACATGGCTGGGGCTCAGAATCCACAGAAGATGTAAGAGAAAGCTACAGTGACAAAATTTCAACACCAGTGAACATCGACATGTTACAAACTCTTTTGGTGGACCACCCTGATCGGCAATATACAGATTATTTACTCAATGGACTTAGACTTGGTTTTCACACTGGTTTTCAGCATCTTCCCAAGAAATGACATGATGTAAGAATTTAAGATCAGCATCATTATATTCAGACAGTGTTACAGAACTTAAACAAAAAGAACTTTCCTTGGGTTATTTATATGGGCCATTTGATGAAATTCCCTTTGAACACTATCGAATTAACCCTATTGGCATAGCAGAGAGCAAATACTCGAAGAAAAAACATCTTATTGTGGATATGTCAGCACCACACAATGATGAAGACAATCCCAGCCTGATTGAGCTCATTGACAAGTCTGAATTTTCTCTTAGTTATGTAACTATGGATGATGCTATACAGCTTATCAAATTCCACGGAGAAGGAGCATTGCTCATTAAAACGGACATCACTGATGCATTCAAGATTATGCCCATCGCATACCATTTATGGCCCTATCACGGAACTCAATGGAACAAACAATATTACTTCTTTAAATGTTTAGTATTCGGCAGCAGATCTAGTCCAAAAATTTTTGATTCCCTTTCGTCAGCTGTGTGTTGGATTGCTGAACATGGATACAACATACCATCTCTTGGATGACTTCTTGGTGGTGATATCTCCACATTGTGACGCCCATAGAATTATGGACAAATTTCTCGGGATCTTTAGAACACTTGGAATCCCACTTTCAGAGAAGAAAACCAAAGGACCAAGCACAGAATTGGAATATCTAGGAATATATCTGGATTTTATTAAAATGGAGGCACGTTTACCCCAAGAAAAAATAAAGAGGATATTAGACATTGTCAATTCATTTAAGCTGCGTAAATCGTGCACAAAAAGAGAATTTCTGAGTTTGTTAGGACATCTTAACTTTGCATGCAGAGTTGTCCTGCCTGGTCGATCCTTCGTCTCGCATCTTATAGCCTTGTCCACTACTGTTGAACAGCTGCATTACCATGTGAGATTGGACAGTATGTGTAGAGCAGATCTCGCCATGTGGTCAGACTTCTTACAATCTTGGAATGGAGTGTCTTTTTTCATCGATGATAATGTTACAGAAGCTGCAGATATGCAGTTATTCACAGATGCTACCCCTACAGCCTTTGGAGGGTTCTATCAAAACAAATGGTTTCAAGGAGAATTTCCTGCTGACCTTTCTCAAGAGAAAACATCTATGGCATTCTTTGAGCTCTATCCAATTGTTATGGCTTGTCTTCTTTGGGGTCATGCCTGGCCTAGGAAATGCATTCTTTTTCACTGATAATCAAGCAACAGTTGATATTATAAAGAAAGGAAGATCAAAAGTCAAAAGCATCATAAAATGAAAGAAAAAGTGAGCAAGCTCACATACCCCACTCTCCCCCAAAACTAAGTGCTGAAAATCCCAGCAAAAATGAAAGAATCAGAATTTCCCGGTAATATGCACATCTACAAATTGTGTCCTAAATATGTGCAAAGTTTGATGAAATTCTGTGCAGCGGTTTATGAGGAGTTGCGCTGACAAACTGTTCACCGCTATATTCAAGATATCCCCAAAAATCTAAGTTGTAAAGTGCCAAAATTCCCAGAAAAATAAAGGAATCAGAATTTCCTGGTAAAATGCAAATCTATACATTGTGTCCTAAATATCTGCAAAGTCTGAGGAAATTCTGTGCAGGAGTTTATGAGGGGTCGCGCTGACAAAATGTTCATCTGTATATTCAAGGTATGGCCAAAAATCTAAGTTGAAAAGTGTGGAAATTCTAAGAAAAAATAAAGGAATTGGAATTTCCTAGTAATATGCACATCTACATATTGTGTCCTAGATATGTGCAAAGTTTGACTAAATTCTGTGCAGCGGTTTATGAGGAGTTGCGCTGAAAAACTGTTAATCTCTATATTCAAGGTATGGCCAAATGCCTAAGTTAAAAAGTGCGGAAATTCCCGGTAAAAATAAAGGAATTGGAATTTCCTGGTAATATGCACATCTACATATTGTGTTCTAAATACCTGCAAAGTTTGACGAAATTCTGTGCAGCAGTTTATGAGGAGTTGCGCTGACAAAAAAAAAGGACTGACTGCCGTAAATTGCACCTTTTTTGCATTAAGGAATCTGTAGTGTTATGGTCAAAGAAAAATATGTAAAACCATAACGCTACAGATCTGCAGCTAGTATTTATCCTGACAGCAATATTCAATCAAGTCTAAAAGTTCATTGGGGATTGACTTGTTCCAAAAACTAGGTCAAATCCAGCATCTGAAGCAAGTCTGGTAGTGTCCATCCCTAGATGCAACATCCATGCAAGTTTGGTCTAAGTTGGGTTTATAGTTTCTTGAGAATGGACCTGCTCCAAAAACTTTAACCTGGTCATTCATCTGGAAAATGTAGGTCAGATCCAGCATCCAAAGCATGCCTGGTAATGTCCATTCCTAGATGCAACATCCATGCAAGTTTGGCTTATAGTTACTTGAGAATGGACCTGTTCCAAAAACTCTAACCCGGACACTTATCTGGAAAATGTAGGTCAGATCCAGCATCTGAAGCAAGTCTGATAGTACTCCAGCATGCTAGAGGTTCACGGCGAGATACTTTTGACTTGGCGCCGCGTAACCTCTAGCATCCATTGTAAAAATTCTCGCCGCTGAAACCCCAAGTGGAAAAAAATTATTTTATTAAGAAATAAGGCTTTGTATATTAACGAATAGTACAAAATAATAAAATACTCAAATATTTACGATAAAACTTACGCATTAAACACTGCTAACCTCTCGTATTAGCAATAAATCCATTATTTTTTAAATCGAAGCAGAAATTGAAACAAGTCGTCTGTTTACAATTTGGAAATGGAATTCAGAAAATCTTACGAAACGAAACCAGTGTAATGCAACGAAAATTTCGTTTTCTGACAAGCAATCCGCAAAATTAATGTGAAGTCAAATCGAAAGTACTTCTGGTGACAAATTGGAATAATGACAATTTTCATTAATTAACAATAATGCACACTGAATAAAATGGATTTTATTATTTCTTGTGGTTTTCATACCCCATGCAAACACGTAGGTACCTGAAAATTACTTGTTAACAGTTTATTTCATGCATAATATGTTCCGCCCAAAATCTCAGGCGGAATGAGCTCGTTAGAAAATGGCCTTCGGATGTAAGAGTCCGAGGTATATAAGGAGCGAAGGGACGTTAACCGAGGCTCTTACTTGTAGGAGTAGTCTGATAGTGTCCATCCCTAGACGCATCATCCATGCAAGTTTGGTCCAAGTAGGCCTTACAGTTACTTGGGAATGGACCTGCTCCAAAAACTTTGACTTGGTCACTCATCTGGAAAATGTAGGTCAGATCCAGTATCTGAAGCAAGTCTGGTAGTGTCCATCATAAGATGAATCATCCATGCAAGTTTGGTCTAAGTAGGGTTTATAGCTACTTGAGAATGGACCTGCTCCCAAAACTATATCTGGTCATTCATCTGGAAAACGTAGGTCAGATCCAGTATCTGAAGCAAGTCTGGTAGTGTCCATCATAAGATGAATCATCCATGAAAGTTTGGTCAAGGTAGGGCTTTAGTTACTTGGGAATGGACCTGCTCCTAAAACTTTAACTAGTCGAGGTTATAGAATAATCTCATCTCGACTTCGTCAAGGTGAGCTAAAAATCCATTGAAATTATCTTTTTTCAGATTTTAGTTTTCTAGACTGGAAACATACAAGTTTGATAGGATTTTTCAAATCAAAGTACTCAGAAGTACAGAGAGCCGGGCTCATTTACAGAGTAGAATGGATTTCTTACATGAATCATGTTTATATTCTGAAGAAAAAATTATTTTAAAACTATCAATATAAATGATAAGACACTGACAGTGAGTTTTTCAATCCTAATACCACGGTCCGATTTGCTTTACCTCGTATGTGTAGAGAACTGCGGTAACACTGATTATCAAAAATCCTTACGCTAATGAACTATGTTCTTTGACTTATGAAGATTTCAAAGTCATTACTACAAATGTTTATTTTATATAGATAAAACTTCGTTTTATTTTTGTTGCTTTATTTAGCGTTTGTATTATCTCAAAAGCGGTTGAGAGTAAGAACTATATTTTTGCATGTAACTTTAAAATGGCGACTATTGGGTTAACATCCTGCCTTGAACAGGATCATATAAGCCGGCAATTGCTCTTTGAGCAATAAGCCGGGCTAAAAATGGCATTTGCAATGTAAATTTTTAAGTCATTGATGTCAGAGGATTTCCCACTCACTTTTGGGAATGGGGCCCAGGCACTTAAAATAGGGTTCGCTGATGACCATTATCAGTTCTAAATTTTACGTCGCTATAGGGCATCTGTTAAATGCTTTTCCGTCACAGAAACACTTAAAACAAGTAAAGAAATGGAAAGCAAAACATATCTAGATCTAAATTAAGTGATGAAAGAGAGAATCAACAACAAGAGGAAGGAAGGCTGATTTTTCTGTCAGTGACCTTGAACTTACATAAATGACCTTGGTTCAAAGTCATGACACAACCTCAGGTCACAAGCAATGTTTGTGTGAAGTAGTAGATTCAAGTTTTTCCATAAAAAAGATATGGACCGGACACGCATAATGAATTTTGTCTTCCAGTGACCTTGAACTTCCCCAAATGACCTTGGTCAAGGTCATGACACACCCTTAGGTCATGAGCAATCTGTGTGTGAAATAAGAACCTATCATGTTTATCCATAAGAAAGATATGGACCGGACACGAATAATGAATTTTTTCTTCCAGTGACCTTGAACTTCCCCAAATGACCTTAGGTCAAGGTCATGAGCAATCTTTGTGTGAAATTAGAACCTACCAAGTTTATCCATAAGAAAGATATGGACCGGACACGTTTGCACAGACAGACGGATGGATGGACGCCGGACGCATTACAATCGCATAAGCTCCTCTGGTCTCTGACCAGTAGAACTAAAACGAAGGTATTTTTCTTTCATGTGTGGAAAGCAACGTTCCGCTACAGAATTCTTAGGAATATAGAGTCATGTTCTCATGAAAAATAAAATCTCCAATTTTCTTCTTTTTGGGGGGGTGGGTGGGGGGTTACCGGTTTTAACATGTTTAGTTTTCAAAGATTAACTATTACATCATGAAAGCCTTATATAAAAGCCTAATATTTAATTAAAAGATCCATAAATATCATTATTTATATTTTGATTAATAAATCAATTCAAGACTTTCGAAACGTTCATTGAAATAGTCCAAACAAATTTTGTGAAAAATAAAGGTTAAATACATTCAACAATAATCTTGAGCGGTGATAGCCTAATGGTTCAAGCGTTCGCCATCCAGTCTAAAGGTCATGGGTTCACGCCTGGTTTGGGATGAATGAATTTTTTTAAAATTCTGAATTTCGTTTTTTATCCCTTATTTTTACCAAATCAAGATATATGTGTGAACTCGACATTCATGATTTGTGAGAATAAATCATTATACAAATAATTTTTCACCCATAAAAAGAGTATTATTGACTGCGTGATGGTGGCTTAATGGTAGCTTAATGGAGTTTGGACATTAAGTACCAATAAATTTGGCTTAATGGTAGCTTAATGATGATCTAAAAGCTACCACTAAGGACCTGTAAGTCACCACTAAGCTACATTTAAGCACCCGTTACTTTGAGATGGCTTAATGGTAACTTAATGGTCATGTAAATATTACTTAAAGGTGCTTAATGGTGACTTAAAGACAACCATTAAACCATCATTAGGGACCTATAAGCCACCATTAAACCAAGCTTAAAGGGCATGTTTCATCTTCTGATAAGCATATTTATTTTACAACTAAATTATAATTTTATTTTTTACACTAAAGTGTTTGGTAGGAATTACACGTTTCACAGCATGAAAAAGTTGATTTAACAGCATACATACACATATGTGCAGAAAAATATTGTGGGAAACTTAAATTAATAATTTTACTAAATGTGCCTGTATCACCTTTTTGGGGCATTTTCTAAAAAGTTATTTATTTACTTATTTTTTTGAATTATTTATTTATTCATTGTTTATTTGTTGTTAAACACCAACATTAGAATACAATAGAATAGTTTCAATGGAAGGAAAGATCAGAGGCATTCCAAATAAATCATTCATCTTGTGCTGACCATTTGTTCACCATTCACTTTGCGCTCATGTTTGCACTCCGTTCGTGTTCTGCGTTCACTCACTGTTCACCATTCATACATTATTCATCAAGTTGCATTCAGCATTCACACATCGTTTGTTCTGCGATGGTTCAGCATTCGCTCACAATTCAAGTTGGAAAGTAGAACGATTCAGGGACTGTATTTAAATATATCAGGTACAAATTGACTAAGAATCATTAAACTTTCTCAGTTGATGATCATGGGTCCTCAAAGTATGTCAACTGAAAAGTAGCTAGGTCACTGTGACCTTCTTTTGAAATTTTATGGTTATAATTTTGAAAATATTTTATGTACCAACTGGATAAGAATCATCAAACTTATTTGATGCATTATGGGTCTTCATAGAATGACAAGTGATATTAGTAGGTCAACATGACCTACTCTCAGGTACTAATTGGAGAATTATTGTGTTCACTCTGATTAAGTGTTAAACGAACAATGTAAAGTAGAAACTTCAATACTGGTTTAAAAAAACATGTAAGTAGGGAAATAAATTTAACTGAATAAACTGAATTGGAAATATATTAAATTTTGGTTACTATATGTGTTGGTTGCCATGGAAACAGTATTAATTAAGAATATCACCAACTTTTGAACAATGAACCTTTAAAAACACGAATACAGTCACTACGTTAGTTTACACACATACTCAAAATGCACTCTTTTGCCATAAATGCTTCAAAGAAATTATTTAGAAGATTTATGTAAATAGGTGGTAACCATGGATACATTATAAATGAATTTTACATGAAAAATTTCGGTATTCAGCAATGCTAAGTATAGCACGAATATACTCAATCACCAAAAGTTACGAAACAATAAAAATGTTTTAATTCAAGGTAATATCCGAAAATAATTAGGAGCAGATTTAGAGGGGTCTGGGGACATCCCCCAATAAGAATTTTTTTTTATGAAAAAGTAGCAGAAAATGCCCCCCCCCCCTCCCAAAAAAAAACAAACCTGAATCCCTCCTGTAACTGAAAGGTTTTCCCCGTATATGAAGAAAATTGTGGGAAGATCTCACAGAACCCCATTCCTCCCCGAAATAGATTTATGTTTTTATTCTGGATTAGGTAGGTTGTTAATTTTTTTTGTCAAAAAAATATTCTACAATCTGAATTTTTTTACGCACAGCAAAGCTGTTCCCCATAGATTACATTGTAGTTGTGTTGTCCACCCTTCAGAAAATTTTCTTTCAACTTTTGACACCAGTTTTGAGTCCCTGCAATATGATTGCTTGGTAACTTGTATAAAATAAAAAAAAATACTCTGTTTACATCAGTATCATAAAATGCTTGTACACTATAATGAGTATGATGGTTCTTGCTTGATCAGAACTTGAACCCACCCCACACCCGGGTACCCTACAAGGTATTTCTTGTCATGAGTTTAATAAAAATGCTATCTTACTCATATCAAGTGGATCAGTGTATTTCTTTTTTCCCTCCATAAAATGAAACCACGCCCTCCGGTACGATAAGAACATAGCAACATTTAATGTTGCTTCATGGATGGTGATATTCCAAAAAATATTTCAAGATTTTTTTCAGTGTAACCCTCAACTACATTCAATAATATGAAGATAAGACACGTTTTAGGATAAAATCTGAAATTGTTATCCCTTGAAAATGAACATTGTTGACCAAGATGTAGCCGAATCAACAGTAATTAAATTGCAATAAGTACAAAATATCGTGAAATGTGCGCGCAAAGGTCCTCCGCAGCTAATAATTATTATATTGTTACCGTTCTTAAATCTTAATGTATTTCAAACCGTTGCTATGTAATTTTACTTGAAGAGGGTGGGGGCAATTGAAAGCACACAGTAGATTATTTTATTCTTATTGATAAAAAAATCTAAGGTTAAATTAAAGCACTTACATAAATGGAATGAAGAAAAAGAGAGCAAGCCAAGTATTTGTTTCAAGGAAGAATTAAATGTTAAACTCTTGGTAGATACTGGTAGTCAATTTTTACTTGTTCAAATTCATATGTAAAAGTATTATTAATGTTTGTTATATTTTCCCAAATATTTTTATCCTAACAGTAATAGAAGTTATAAGACTTTGGCTTTAATCTAGGAATTCACCCGCATGGTGCAGTGGTTAGAGCATCTGCTCTAGAGTTGCGAAGTAAGGAGTCGATCCTTACGTCGCGGGTTCGAATCCCTCTGTGGGATGTAGAGACCGGTCGGATAAGACCGTATAAACCGAGGTCCCGTGTCGCAGTAGGCGCTAGCACGAAAAAGATCCCTCACTGCTTAATGGCCCTAAGTGCTGAGTATAGAACAAAATGTGCAGCTCTCCACAGGCAAGTGGTGGCGTATTCATGGGTGAAAAATTCTCGAGAGAGACGTTAAGCAATATACAATAATAGTAGAAAGTTTCACGTCCATCTACTTTTCTTTTTTCATGATGGCTCTTATTAAGAAGTGACTTTGAAAGTGTTCCAGATTGTTCACATTCTAAAGCATGCTCATGGAAACGCCGTTATCACCCGTCCCCATAAAATGGAGCTTCAATAAGTGCCGATCAGGCATTTTACTGTTGCAAAAATGACCATATGATCTACAAGGAGAAGTTAAGTTTTTAAAAATGGGTTTAAAATATTTTGTTAAAAAGTTACATTAAGAATTTTAGAAAAGAGCATTTAAGCATTCAATTCTGTCTAAACGATTCCATTTGAATTATTTCCATTACTATACACATAATGCAGCTTTTGTACATGGTATAGATGAAGGTGCAGTCTTTATAGAGAAAAAGGTCAATATCAATTGGCTTTTCATATAAGGTTCGCTACTTTTTACAAAAGCAATAAGCGGTAAATCTGGAGAGCAAAAAAATTGTTCGAATCACACAGTTCAAATTTAAGTTCCGGAGATGCCTGAATGGAATTAAATAGTTGATTTTATAAACTTAGAGACCTTCAAATCAAATCCTGTTCATGTGATTCCATAAATTCTGTACTCTTTATTTCAAAATGATAATTTTCTTTAAATTTTCTAGATATTTAATTAAAATATATTCTGTGATGATGCATGTTACAACTCTGATATACATTGTACTTGTCTGATAAGCTACGTCCTTGCAGAATTCTTTAGAAAAGGCTGTTTTGACTCATTTTGTATACAAACTGTGTTCCATACATTTTTTGATTCTTGTCTATAAATTCCAAAACTACTGAGGTATAAATGTCCATCAGGTGTTTACAAATAAAATGAAAGTAAACACTTTCACATTTAGGAATTTCACATACATGTATGTTGTGAATACAAACAGCGTTCCATACATTTTGTTGACATGAATGGTAAATGCAACCATGTGTAGATGATATTTGGCCGGTGTGGAAGTCAAAACTTCACTTCTTTGAAAATCAAAATGTATAATTTTTTTGATTTAGTTTTGACTGCATATCAAACTATAGGTTAAAACAACAACTTTTAATGCTAATTGGCTATTGTTTACAGGCTGTCTGTCATAGAAAGCTCATATAGAAAAAGTACGGTGTGCAAATGGGTAATTCTAAATTCATATTGATCCCTAATTTTAATCTTTCAATTTCCCAACTTTCCCCTGAGTGAATTTTTCTAAACTTTTTATATGTGAGTTACTAATAGCTTATCTACAAATCTGCACTAAATTATGAACTGTTGCAATCAGTTCTCGTTTTTCAGTAGAATGACTAGACTATTGGGTAGCTGATTAAATTCATTCTTTAAGTAATTAAGTATGTAGAAATTGAATAAGTTGACAAACAATTCATGCTCAAGGTGATACAATGTAAATCCATAAATAACTGCATGCAGTATTTTTGTGTTACACCCGGTGATTTATCGGTGTTAAGTGAATTTATTTAGGCAGAATCAGATCATTTTGGACCAAAATGGTTTTTCGATCGGAAATGAGCCATGTTGTGATGTTGTAAAGATCGAGCCCCCTTTATCCCAGAGTAAATAGACATAACTCTGTCAAGGATAAACTACATGTATTGAAAAATACTTCACAACATACAGTAACTAGAAATACGTCCATAGGACATGAACGCCCCGCCGAGGATATATTAGTAAAGCAACATGAAAATTTGTATGTGTATAAAATTTGATCAGAATATCTTGAAAAGTGATGCAGCGGAATTGCTTGTTTGGAAAATATAGGTCAGATCCAGCATCCAAAGCAAGTCTGGTAGTGTCCATCCCTAGAAGCATCAGCCATGCAAGTTTGGTTTAGGTAGGGCTTATAGTTACTTGGGAATAAAAATATAAGTCAGATCCAGCATCCGAAGCAAGTCTGGTAGTGTCCATCCCTACAAGCATCATCCACGCAAGTTTGGTTCAAGCAGGGCTTATAGTTACTTGGGAATGAAAATATAGGTCAGATCCAGCATCCGAAGCAAGTCTGGTAGTGTCCATCCCCAGATGCATCACCCATGCAAGTTTGGTTCAGGTAGGACTTATAGTTACTTGGGAATGAAAATAAAGGTCAGATCCAGCATCCAAAGCAAGTCTGGTAGTGTCCATCCCTAGATGCAGCATCCTTGCAAGTTTGGTTCAGGTAGGGGTTATAGTTAATAGGGAATAAAAATGTAGGTTAGATCCAGCATCCGAAGCAAGTCTGGTAGTTTCCATATCCCCAGATGCATCATCCATGCAAGTTTGGTTCAGGTAGGGCTTATAGTTACTTGGGAATGAAAATATAGGTCAGATCCAGCATCCGTAGCAAGTCTGGTAGTGTCCATCCCTAGATGCATCATCCATGCAAGTTTGGTTCAGGCAGGGCTTATAGTTACTTGGGAATGAAAATATAGGTCAGATCCAGCATCCGAAGCAAGTCTGGTGATGCATCATCCATGCAAGTTTGGTTCAGGTAGGACTTATAGTTACTAGGGAATAAAACTGTAGGTCAGATCCAGCATCCGAAGCAAGTCTGGTAGTGTCCATCTCTAAATGCATCATCCATGCACGTTTGTATCAACATGTGAAGTTTGATAACACCATCTTGAATGGTATGTTTAAAACTGACCTAAACACTAATTTAAGAAAAGTGAGGTCAAGGTCAAAGGAAAGGTCAAGGTCAAAAAATTGGTGCAGTTGCATAGCTCTCATCAATATCTATCAGCATATGAAGTTGATGAAAATATCTTGGATAGTTTCTTTAAAACTTAGCTTTGAACAGAGTTAAACGCAAAGTGTGACAGAAGGACGGAAGGACGGAAGACACACATGATAAACACTGTATGCCCCGGCCATATTCATGATGGGCATAATTAAAAACAAGAGGCCCATGGGCCACATCACTCACCTGAAAAAGGAAAAAGTAGAAATTGGTTTATTATTAAAAATTGAAATCCAGAAGTAGTCCCATGACCAATCATGGCTTTGCTAATCTTGAGAAGAAGATTTTTAAAGAATTTTCCTATATATTTCTACGTAAAAATTGGATCTGCCATTTTGCCCCCCTCCCCTACCTCCGGGGGGTCATAATTTGAACAAACTTGAATCTACACTACCTGAGGATGCTTCCATATGAATATGATCAATTATGGCTTTGCTATTCTTGAGAATAAGATTTTTAAAGAATTTTCCTATACATTTCTATGAAAACTTTGGTCAGCCATTTTGGCCCCGCCCTACCCCCGGGGGTCATGATTTGAACAAATTTGAATCTACACTACCAGAGGATGCTTCCACATGAGTTTCAACTTTCCTGGACCAGTGATTTTTGAGAAGAAGAAGATTTTTAAAGATTTCCCCTATATATTCCTATGTTAAACTTTGACCCCCCATTGTGGCCCCAACCTACCCCTGGAGGTCATGATTGAACAAACTTGAATCTGCACTACCTGAGGATGCTTCTACATGAGGTTTCATCTTTCCTGGCCCAGTGGTTCTTGAGAAGAAGATTTTTAAAACATGCCATTTATTTTTCACTAATTCATAATTATCTCCCCTTGGAAGAGGGCATGGCCCTTCATTTGAACAAATTTGAATCCCTTTCACCCAAGGATAATTTCTGGCAAGTTTGGTTGAAATTGGCCAAGTGTTTCTTGAGAAGAAGGTGAAAATGTGAAAAGTTTATGAGGACAACGACAGACAACGGACAAATTTTGATCAGAAAAGCTCAATTGAGCCTTCGGCTCAGGTGAGCTAAAAACAATCAAGATTTGTTATTTTTCCGAAAGACTTCACTCAAGTCAGCCCGCGAATATTGAATGAAACATGCCAAGGGTCCAATGGCAATGTTTTGACTCAGGACCCCTGCACTGGGTGAAAAAAGTGGTTTCCCATCACGGGAAACTTTATGGAAACCACATGGAAACCTCAAGTTTACATCATGTTTCCCAGTGGTTTCCGTAGCGGATGCTAGGTTATTCCGCCAAGTTTCCGTGACACGGAAACCCCCTACGCTCCGATTCCATAAGGTATCCCGAACCACGGAAACCTCTGTAAACCTGAAGTTTCCCGAACATCCATGTAGTTTCCCGTAATGGGAAACCTGAAGATTCCACTGGTTTCCAGAATCAGAAAACTTGATGGAATCGGAGCGTAGGGGGTTTCCGTGGAATGGAAACTTGGGGGAATCTTTAGGTTTCCTTTTACGGGAAACTACATGGAAGCTCGGGAAACCTCACGATTCCTAAAGTTTCCACAACTCAGGAAACCATATGGAATCGGAGCGCAGTGGTTTCCGTGGAATGGAAACTTGATGGAATCTTTAGGTTTCCTTATACGGGAAACTACATGGAAGCACGGGAAACCTCACGATTCCTAAAGTTTCCTCGACTCAGGAAACCATATGGAATACCCCTGCGAAATGATATTCATGATTTTAAGAACCTTTATGAGTTGTTCATAATTGTTCATGAATGGTTCTTAAAGGATTCTTAACAGGTTCATAAAAGTAGTTCATGAATAAAATTCATGAAAACATTCATAATTCCTAGTTCATGAACAAATGATGAACAAATATGAATATTGGTAATTTTCAGTTTAAAGAAAAAACTCAATAGTTCAAGGTAATGAATGTTCCTGAATTTTCATGAAGACTAAAAATGTAAAAATTATTGTCACAAACGATCGCCAGGAAACACTCATTACTCCCATAATACAACTTTTGTATGCATATGCAATTGTTGAACAAGCCCCTGATTTAATTAATAACATGCTTTTGTTTTGATTTTGAAAGTCTGGGATCAGAGCCGAGTAGGGGAACATAAGAGGTTAAAATCACTATTTTCTACTCTATGTAATTGATAACTTAGATTCTTCAGGATAATAAAACTCTGTTATGAACTGTCTAGAAGGGAGATTGTAATTAAATTATGATTAATTTATATAACACTGCATCAATATTGACAGCATTTTTTTCTCATATTGAATTACTAATGTTTCTTCATCATTTAAATTCACAGGCCAGCTATATTAATATTGTACTTTAAATTATCTCATTTTTCATGAAACAACTTTGTTCGACCGAATTTTCTCTATTTGTCAAAACTTTTATCAAGTTGTAAGAAAATGAAACGGACTTACAGTCTAGGTAAAATTTCATAATCTTCGTAAAACTATATCATAAATTTATTGACAACTAAAAAATTATATCTCTTGTCCGTACTGTACCGTACCATTCTTGGGTCGAAAAGCTTTATATTTTGATGCAGTTATAAAGTCACATTTTTCTGTCCATAGTGTGTAAATGATACAGCACAGGCTGCATGGTTGTGAAGAAGCTATGATATGAACCACATTCGTATTTTGTAGTCTATCCTCCTATACACTTTCATAGCTCAGGGTACTCAGTTTGAGGGCGAGTGGTTCCAAGAGATATTTTTGTTGTCCTCTGATACGGAGGCGGCCATACTTTAATACGAAACTACGGCTCTACAGGTATAATGTAAAACAATCCAGTTCAATAAATGATATAACTTATATTAATTTTAAAAAATTAATTTCAGCGAAAAATCATTCAGATAGTGTTTGTTATTTTTTGTTTAACAAAAATCTTGGCAATTCGAAACTATTTCTTAATTAGCTCTGCATGACACTTTTTAAAAGGCGCAAACTTTGAAACGTGCGAGACGTTGGAAAGTGAATCGGTAGAGTGGGAGGATTATTAGCGTAGATCGAGTCATTCTTTGTCAACCTTTGAAGAAATTAACAGAATACGAAGAAGGAATATCCAGAGGATCAATTTACTTCATAACTGCAGATATTAGTGGTGAGTTATAAAAAAATAAAGGCAATCGCTGAATCTGTGAGATATTTGTCAAGATGTTACTGTCTATTTGTAAGAGTTCAGTTATATCCTTTTTAATGAAAATTTTGTCAAACTTTGTTATGAGTAAGGATCCAACTAGTTAGAATAATCTAACTGTGTTTCGGTACAAGCCCTCACCACAGTTAGAATACGTCCCATATACTTGTAATGTAGCAAATCGGAGCGGATCCGCTCCGAAACGATTTTGAAGAATATAAAATGATTTGCACTGGGAATAACTACCAAAATAATCAAAACAAACCTTTTTGAGATTGCTTATGCCTTTTGTCCCAAAAAATAATCCATATAAATACGAAAATCCAATTAATTTTCTCAACGTTTTTCTCTCCATTCAAATTACCTGCCATGTTTACATTCGGAACTCTCTAGATTGTTCCTAGTAAATGCACTATGCGAGTTATCGCCCGTGTTTCTTTTTGCTACATTACGAATACACAGAACGAATTCTATCGTTAAACCGGGTCCGTAGGACAATATCATTTTAACGATAGAACATTCTATCTAGGATCCAACCAAATAACGTTACATTTAATTATTAAAGATTGAAACATTCATCCTGTTCACCTATAACATCTTGAACATGGCGGGCAAGGGAAACATTCAAACAGGCTAAATTCCCGCTCGGAATGCTTTAAAATATGGCAGTGCCTATGATGCAGAATTAAATGAAACAAATATGCAAAAAAAAAACAAAAAAACAAACAATTAAGTCTCAAGTTTTCACATTTATCATGTTTATGAGCATTTTCAGAAAATCTTTTTTCTTGTAGGGAAAAGAGAAGCAGTTAACAGATAATGTTGATGAGTTGAGATCAGAAGATTAAAAAACTCTGGCTGCCAAAAAAAAAGAATATAAAAGATCCAGGCTCTTGAAGAAAAACAAAAGAAAGGAATAAAAATATGAATCGTAATCGATCAAAGGATCCAAGTGATGAAATTCTGAAAATTCCACACTCCTGGGAAAGCCAATAAGATTTTTTTATTTGACCACCTCTCCTCAAAATCCTTGAAAGCCCTTTTAGCTGATGCCCTAATTGCTGAACACACTTTTCTGCCAGACAGTGAGACTTGGATGAAAAATAATTCCATTTTAGGCATACACTTTGAAATACACTGAATAAGGAAGCCACTTTCCTCTTGACCAAGTAAGCCACTAAGGTTAAGGATTCTGCAAAGAGTCGCGTTTGAATTAAAATTTTTCATAATTTTACTAGGAATGAACTACATAATTTATTTATTACCGTTATCACTTTTCAGAGTTGTTTACTTGAACAAAGATTTTGTTACCATGATTGGAAAACAAAAATTCTGTGAAATCTTTCAAGATGCTATTAAAATATTTTCTTTTACAGTTTTTCATTTTGCATAACTTATGACATTTTTGTTTACAAAAAGCAAGAACATTCATGAATAGTTCATGAACATTCCTAAATAACTTTTACAAATTATTCATGAATAGTTCATGAAAATGCATTGAACCTATTAATATCATTCATGAACTTTTCTTGAAAGTTCAAGAACATAATTCATGAACTTTTCTTGAAAGTTCAAGAATTATTCTTGATCATTTTGCAGGCATTTAAAAAATCCAAGTTTGTTCATGAACAACAAATAGTTCTTGAATATTCTTGAACTGGGTTTTCATGAATAAAATCCATGAAATCATGAGTGTCCAATTTTAACTTCATGGGATCTTCATGAACAATTCATGAGCTGATTCAAGAATATAATTCATGAACTTTTCTTAAAAGTTCAAGAACTATTCTTGATCATTTCGCAGGGGAATGAGCGTAGTGGTTTCCGTGGAATGGAAACTTGATGGAATCTTAAGGTTTTCTTTTATGGGAAACTACATGGAAGCTCGTGAAACCTTATGATTCCTGCAGTTTCCTTGACTCAGGAAACTATATGGAACTTGTGTAACACTTTCTGTGTGGCGGAAACTTGGTGGAACTATCTGGAGTCCCATTCCTGGTGGAAATTACTGGGAAACTTCAAGATTCCCTAACTTTTCTAAAGGAAGCAATGTGAAATAATGTGTATTCTTTTAAAAATCTATCAAAAAAATTTATTACATGTAAAAGAAAAAAGCATTACCATTTTATATGTTTAATAATTCATTTGATGTACAAAAACTGTAACTGAATTTTTCAATGATATCAAAATATTAAATAAATCCATATATCTTAGATAAACAATGGAACAGTCTTTCACATTTAAGTCCATTCATAAGGGTCATTAAGTACTTCTTTCAACATCAGTTTCCTGGTTTTCTTCACATCACCTTTGATCTGCAATATTCATACAAAATTATTATATGATGTCAGAATTATAATGCTTGAATATAACTTAAAATCTGAAAGATCAGCCAATGTCCTTTAATATACCAATATCAATAATTACTTTCCATGACCATGATACATATGATTTCAGCATTTAAATTGTGATGAAAAGGTACCCAGCTAATGTATCTCTTTAATATTTAATGCTTTATGATAAGTGAAAAAAAAAAATAACATAATGCCAAGCTTAAAAAATTCTTTGTTTGCAGTTGCCGACCTATAATTTTTAGTCTGAGTAGGTAGGTAGGCAATTTTTTTTTTTTTGAAAAAAAAAAATATTTCCAGATCTTTGTTAGATAACATAAAATAAAGTTTTTCATAGGCCTACTTTACATGAATAAGCTGACTCTTGGTATGATTGATAAAGAAAAAAATTGAAAATGAAACAGTTTTAATATCCTGAAAAATTGGAGAGAAAAAAAATATTACAAAATGGCTAAAAAAAAGTTTGGGTCGGGTGCATTTTCAGTGGGTCGGTCGGCAACTGCAAACAAACAATATTTTATTTTAGGCCTAATATAAATAATGTTTTCAGCCTTATTATGTCATTGAGAATATATTACTACATGTATCTCATACTAAGAACCCTGCTTTAAGTTTGATTAGTTTGAGAGAAAACATACTCTTTATAATAACAAAAATATTTGGGAGAGATTTTTTTTTATTTTGATATTTGACCTAGAAATTGGTTGAAGATCATTGCAGACCCTCCACAGAGTCCACCCCATTGCACAAAAGCTAGATTACACCAGGCAGGGGAGAAATATACTCTGGACTACGATTTTAAATAAAGATATACAGTAGATTTTGATACTGACCTTTGACCTAGAAAATTGGTCCAAGGACACTCTTCATCCACTATCCACAGGCTCTCTGTAGTTTAAGTTTGAGAGAGAAATATGCTCAGAACAAGTGATATCAGATGGAGTGATGGGTAGACACTGTCTTAGGGCATCCACAGAACAGGACCTAAAAATAGTGCAATATATATGTATTACAGTATAGAAACACATGTACTTGTATATTAATGACTTATCATATGCTGCATTGGACACATACGATTTTATCATGGTTTAAGTATACATGCATCTTATGAGTAATTTTATACCGGTATTGCATGTACGCTCAGTTTATTTAAGAAATAAATAACAAGTTGATAAACTTCAATGGGAGAGATACCACAAATGTATATATAAACAAGTAATTTAATTTTTTTTTTTTTTACATATATTGTCCAACATTATTTACAATCCATTCATCTTGTTCATAAATTGGCTGATCAAAATTCAGTCAGTTTTAGATCTATATGATATACCATAAAGGATTTTCACATTTACAAAAGTTATTCCCCTTCGCAGGGTCGATCTGGGGTCAACCGGCTTAAGATGCTGTTTTCCGTCTTTAACCGTATCAACTTTGAGGGACAATATCTTAGAAATTAAATCAGTATGAACATATTCATTATGATTTTCATGTTGCCCCCATACTCTGCCAATACAGATACAGATTGTAATTGTCCAATATTTTTGAAGATTGAAAATATTAACAAGTAACTTACAAAGGACAAAGTGGGAAAAATGAGCGATACGCCAACAATTGGAGAAAACTCTTAGGAATGTGAAATTCGTTTATTGGTGAAGACAATTTCTGTTTTAATGTCACTCAAAAATTAAGAGACATTAAAAATTTAAGCCCTATTGTCATACACGCATGCTGTTTTTTCATCCATATAACCTTTTAGTATCACAAGAGGTCCACGGGCCTTATAGGTCACCTGAGTATCATGTAACAACTTTCCAGCGATTGTATTTGGTTCGTGTTTTAAGCCAAAAGCCATGAAATTCACGAATTTTGAAAGAGGCACCATTGCTTATCAAAGGGCAGATTTCAAAGCATTAATTTATTTTTAGTCAAAGTACCCCCTTGGTACCCCTGACCCAGCAGCCCTGAAATTATCTATTTTGAAAGAGGACCCTTTCTTCATTATAAGGCCAGCATTTTTTTTTATGTTTAGGTTTAGTTATGAACATTAGAATAAAAAAGTCCCGAAGGAAAAGGAAATAAATTTTTTTGATCAAATTCAATCAATTATTAACATTTGTACATTCTTTTTTTATGCTATCCTAATAGGCTCCTTACCACTGGACACATAATGCTTACAAATAGGAAAGTAGAACATTTAATTGCTTATTTCATCATCTGCCAGTTTGGGCCAGTTATATAAATTTTGTGATGTTGATCAAAATATATTTTAAAAAATCAATTCTTTAAAAGTCTTTCAATACATCTTCATTTTCTTAATATGTGTTAGGTGAATGTGTAGACATTGTTCTAAAATTTACTTGATGCCTAGAATTATAATTCCTATCATAAAACAGACAGGAAGTATTGGGGAGTAGGGTCAACATTTTTTCAATTAAGTGTAAAATAATTTTTCTGGCTGATACAAATGATACTACATATATTTGTATATTCTTGCCTTTTAATAGTTGAATTTTTTTTTATTTCTTCACTTCAGGTTATTGTTTATTTCTTCCTCAAATGGACTTCACTTCTCCCATAGTTTTATTCATTACATCTGATGCATAAGCAACCATTTTCTGAAGAATGATGCTTAGACTGTAAGCTATAACAGAGACCTAAACAATGTCCCTGGCAATATGCAATAGCTACCACGGGCAGTTTAAAACCTGGGGGAGGAAAATGATTTACAGTTACTTTTGAAACGAATACATAATTATCTCACCAGCATGTCATTGTGCAACAAAGTCGTCAGCATTTTATTTGTCCTTTGAACGGGTGAAACGTTTTGAATGGCACTCTAATCGATGAATTTTACACTAAACCATGCTAAATTCTTGGATCTAGCTTTATTTACCCGCCGTTTCATCTAAAAACCGGAAGTGCGAGTTCGTAAATTTGAAATCTCGATCCCGACTCAAATTTGACATCGGAAAGAAAAAAATTGTTTTATTTTTTTCTAAAAGTTCAAAACCTTGAGCGGAGGGTTTGTAAAACTGAAAATAATATAAATCCTGGCCTTAGATATGTAATTAGATCATTAGCATATTAACCAAGAGCAAAGGATAAGATGTTCAAAGAATTCATACATTTCACTATATAATCATTAGAGCCCCACCCTAAAACAAGAACCCCTGACCCTGGGGCCATAAAATTCACAATTTTGGTAGAGGCACTCTTGCTTATCATAACTATGTACTTAGTTAGTTTATTTAATACCCAGGAGCAGAGAACAAGATTTTCAAAGAATTAATGTATTTTCACTATATAATCAATAGAGCCCCGCCCTAACACCAGAATCCCTGACCCTGGGGCCATAAAATTCACAATTTTGGTAGAGGCACTCTTGCTCATCATAACTATGTACTTAGTTGGTTTATTTAATACCCAGGAGCAGAGAAGAAGATTTTCAAAGAAATAATGCATTTTCACTACCTACTTATTTAGCCCCGCCCTAGCACTAGAACCCCTGACCCTGGGGCCATGAATTTCACAATTTTGGTAGAGGGCTCATTGCTGATTACAATCATGCAAACAGTTTGACTGCTTGATGTCCAGGAGTAAAGAAGAAGATTTTTAAAGATTGCATTAATTTTAGTGGTTTTGGCCCCACCCCTCAGGCCCCAGGGGGGCAGGGATCATGAAATTCACAGTTTTTGTTCCCCTTCACTTATAGATGCTTTGTACCAAATTTGGTTGAAATTGGTTCAGTGGTTGCAGAGAAGAAGCTGAAAATGTTCAAATGTTAACGCACGACGCACGACGAACGACGACGGACGAAAACAGATAGCAATAGGTCACCTGAGTTTACTCAGGTGACCTAATAAAATTTACCAAAATTTAATACTACAAATTATTTCATTGAATATCTTTAAAATAAAGGAAACTCTAAAAACTTATTGACTTGCAGAAATTATTCCTAAAATCCTTGGAGAGAAAATTTCATATAAATATGTGCATAATGAGCCTTTTTTATTCATTTAGAACATACGGTATGTGCCTCATTTCCCCAAGAAATTTTCAAAGACAATGGACTATCTGTAAGCAGAAATAATTGCTGTTTACTTACATTGGAAAAATTTATGAAAATAATTAATTTCCTATTTTTTTTATTTTAATTTTAAATAATTCTTAAATAATTTAATCTATTAAAAATAATCTAACTGACTGTAAAATAACATTTTTCAGAATCTTAATCTATGGGCAGATCACTCTAACTTCATAAAACTACCTGATATTAAAGTAGAACTCTTTAGTGTGCAGGTTTTAGAGCTTCCTTCAAGAAATCAGTTAATAAGCATTTCCTTTTTTTCATTCAAATTTCTGGAGAGATCTCAGAGTTTTTTTCCTGTTCAATTCAGGTTCGAGACCACAAAATTTTATTGAAGTGTATGTATTAGAGAACTGATTGTATGTCAATCATAGCAATACACACATAACATGGAGGGGGCAAATTGTTTCAGCCCTAGCTTTTACATAAAACTTCTTGTAGCTCACACCTGATATACCACAGTTCAGTATTTAAATAAAATTTAGAATCTTTTTTTTCAAGCAATTGTCATATACATACGAATCATGAATGAATTACCACTTACCAAATGACCACATCCTGAATCATCATACATCTTCTATGATTTTATCTCACTGGTTTTCTTTTAAAGTCACACAGTTTTCTTCTCTCTGAAATGATAAATTATGTCCAGGTACTATTGCATTCTAATTTAAACTAATTATGTAATAGCAGTAGCAACAACCGGAATGGAAGAAAAAATAACCAGAAGTCTCTGTCGAGACTGTAGCTCTACTGGTTTGTACTTATCAAAAACTGATGCACAGAATTATGTATCTTAGTATAGTCTACTTGTGTGCCAAGTTATATTGAAATCAGACTAAAATTTAAGGAGTAGTGTTTGCAGACAGACGGACGGACGCCGGACGCTTTACTATCGCATAAGCTCTACTGGTCAGAGACCAACAAAACAAGATGCGCTTGTGAAACACAGCAACAAAGTTCGAAAAAGCAATTTTTTTAGCATACAGGTCACAGTCAAGATTAGCTGCAGATCTGTAGCTATCTGGAAAAATATATATTGATAGACCGGATAGCTACAGTGCCACCCATTGAAAAAACTGTATATTTATTGCGCACAAAAAAGTGCGCTCGGTTCTTGATTATTTCTTCCAAATTCTTACCTCAATTGCAAAAGAGGGAAGATTTTAAAAAGTTTCTCTCTCCTCTATCAAGAACATTCGTAGTTGACATCTGAACGAAGCATATTGGACCGAATTATCTTTGAAACCAAAATGGCAGTATATATATAATCGAAATGTTCGATGATTACAATATCAGGGTCAGGAGGACTATTAACAACAATTATGACGAATGTTTTGTTGTGGAAAGAGTCCAAGAATATGTTAGGAACACACGGTTAGTAATATTTTGAGATTACAGTTTTAGGAACATGGAGAAA
>NW_026937391.1:0-7957 GCF_032062105.1 Saccostrea cuccullata | reverse complement strand
AAAAAGAAACTTTCTGCAGACATTTTGTCATGAAATTCAGTTATTTGTCATGCCAGAGTTTATAAATCTCTATCATGTGGACCATTTTCTTGTTAACTCAAGCAAACTTATCCCACTGTTCAGAGGTTGATTTCTAGTTCTATTGCTAGTATATGCAAAAATTATTTTGAATAGTTTTACCTAAAACATTTACACTCAGTTCCTTTAAACGGTGTTAATTGATGAAAAAAATATATTTCTAAACGTGAAAGTCTTTTAATTGTACAGAAATAAAAGCCGCAGAATTGTTTATAAACATTAAATTAATATTTTATTTCATTAAAAAAGAATTTCAAGGGCGATAATGGAACGATAACTCTTGCTTATAGAATGTATTTTATTTCACATGCACAGAAAACAATTTGATATTCTGATTTAAAAAGCATCGCTCCAGTATGTTTTCTAAAGGGAATTAGATAGGTATGAGAGTAAATATTATTTTAATATATACCTCATATTTCTAATTAAATTGTGAGATTAAAAATAATTGATCTTTCTAATGACCATATGGTTTTTTCTTCAAATCATGATTCGACATATCATTTATTTCTGAAAAAGTAAGCAACGCTTCATACTTCAAACTATTTTTTATTTGAATTGAATGTTATAGTTGTTGCTGAAAATCAATGCTTGGAATTTTAAAAAAAAGTTGTGAAATGTGGAGCAGAGGGATATTGTGCCTTAAGCTTCTTTACGAATAGGTTGTTATCTTTGCAACAAATTCCAATAGGGACTTTGCCAATCATTCATAGCTAGCACCTCGTTTCTAACTATCGTGTATGGACCCTAGCATACCCGACAAAGTAGACAATGAGTCCTTATTTTGTATATTACTTTTGAAATAAAATTAGGAAATATAGATTTTAAAATAACTACAATATTCTAATTACAGAAGGTCTCACGTTTAATTAGTACCCGCCCACTAACGTCAGACACCAACATAGCCGGACGAATACAGATGCATATAATTGGGAAAAATGCTTTTTGACAAGTAAAATAACTGTACAAAATTGTACATAATTGAATTTTATTTCTATAACATGACATGTACATTCGTATTTCAACGAAGAACAAATAAAAAAATTTCAAAATCCCTTTATATCTAATTCGAAAGAAATGCACTTAAAAGGAAGAATGTTTTTTACAGAACAGGTTAAATGATATGATGTGAATTTTAACACTTTGTTTATAATCATTAAATAAAAAAGATTAAAAAAATCAGATTCTGAATTACATGATTATCTTAAATGAATATCTGCAATATTCCTAGTTTGATTATAAAACATGCATAGGTTTAAACGTATAACAATTGAACACAACATAAAACTATAATCTATATTAAACAGTGCTCTACAATATTTCTTTTTAAATGTAAACAAATGCTCTTATTCAATAAACGTCATATTGCAATATTTGAAAGACTGTTTATTCTTAACAATGTTGCTTCCTGAAGCTTGTGAAATGGTTTTTGTTGAAGGGAACATTGATTAGACTGGAGAGATCCCAATAGTCTCCACAGATTTGTTGACAGATTCCCAGTATTTGCCACGAAATATCTCTGCGGAGAGGAAGTAATAAATCCCGTCATCATAGAGCAGCAGAGTCTGTAGATCATGTAGAGATTGTTGTGACCTGACCGTGTCACCCAGTCTGTGGTAATTCAGTATAAACAACATGTGTAACATCACTAGAGGAGGTATTATCAAGTAATGCATTTCTTTTATTGATCAACTGCTCCAACACGAGTTCATCAATGTAAGTGTATAAAAAATGTAGCAGAATGTCTTTCACAACCGCATTCCTCATTATAGTTCCCAGGGGTTTCCATTCCATGACATGTTTGTACACATCTTCATTTACATTTATGTTATACATAATAAAGGGCAATGACATTTTCTCCTTTGCTTTAAGTAAACAACTGAGTGACTCTTCATATCTTTGTGTTCTGTAGTAGTACATAGCAAGATACAGAATGTCAGACAAAAATCCAAATTTACACGACTGTTTTAGCAATTTGAATCCCGTATTACTTCTATAGAAAACCTTATTCCGTGTTCTATTTTGATTAATTCTACTCTGTAAGAACATAGCAGTATTTCGTAGTACATCTGATGTGATACATTGTAAAGATACTGCCTCATACGACGTAAGCTCTCTCTCAATCATACTTTGTGTTTGTTTCATGTAAACTGCAAATTCCTCAATATCCATAATCCCGTGACCAAATATAGATAATTCTCTAAATAAGCTTATATCCAAATCAGTTGTAGATTTTATACAGTTCTCGTTTATACAGCCCCTAAATGTTTTGTCAAATATAGCCATACTGAGGTGAGGTCAGATTGTTTTACTTAAAAGTAAACATGACATTCCTTTACAATACAAATCATACAACTGACTAAACAGTGAGGTTTGTACAGAAACAGTGACTTTCCGTCTGAACATGTTGTTTTGTGGAATAAAAAAGTATGGACATTCACCTCTATGTACCATGTAAATCAGTAGTTTAAAGCTTTCCCAGAAACAAGTCAATAAGTTGTCAGGTGTCCAGGACAAGGACGTATTGGTCTGTATGACCCAAAACACAATAGTTTTTATGAAATGTGAGCAAAGAATGGATGGATTAGTCTGACAATAAATTACTTCTTTCAGAAAAATCTTAAACAGACCATAACACAAAAATTGACAATGATTCATTAAATAAACGAGTTTTTGTTCAGCTCGTGAAACGAGATTCTCCATTCTAGTTCGTCTTCAGGTGTGCTTCCGATCGGAACAACATGAAATCCTGGTTTAATATATCTAATACAAGATTTTGATCTGGCCAATCGTGTTGACGACATCTCTGTATCCATGGTAATGCTGACGTAGGCCAATGATGTGACAGATGACAGAACGCAAAGTCAGTCTCTGCATTTTGGAAAACAGAATAGGTAGAACAAGGTCCATGGGGAAAAGCAGTAGTCAAAGGAACATTGCAGGTTCTTAAGTGTTGCAAATAATTATCTCTGAATAAGGTACTTGAAATGTATACATTGTTACTCATTACTACACAGGAGGAAATTATTTTTACCTCATTTGATTGACTCATCAGGTTAAGTCTGGTAAATCCTGGTGGTAATCCAATCACACTCCATCATTATCACAGTGTTTTGTGGAATACAATAAGACTGATCTGAGAGAGATCACATATCACCTTGTGGTCGGGAGGCCAAAACATCCAATCTTCATCTGAAGTCTTCAGTCTGAATCCCTCACGTCTACTCTCACTTTGCATCCGATCTAATCTTCTCAGATGAATACAGGTTTATTCACCGCCTCCGTAGTGCCATTAACTTCTCTCCTCATCCTAACTTCTGTTGGACTTCCTACCCCCAAAACATAGTCCTACATACACAACTTCTGACAGGCGAGGTATGTGATACATCAGGATATACTATAAAATTATTAAAGAGCACATATCTGAAAAATATTTTTCCATAAGTACACATTCTCTATTTAATTGTAAATTTCTTAATTATTTAGAGAGAGTTTTAAGTTACTGACAAATGTTTCAAGCGGCGCTATTTTGGATATTATCTCCAAGGACACAGTAAAGTAAATATCTCCGACCTGGTGAAAGATTTCTAACGCATTACTTTGATCATTGAGTTTTTTGTGTATTTTACAGAAAAATAGAATATTGTGAAATAAATATACCTAAGCTTAGTTTTCTATGTATTCAAAGATCCGTAGGTTAAAAAAAATTTGCACATTACCAACAGTTAACAAAGAAGGATAACGAACAGTATTCATTATCAAAGTCCATAAAACAATAAAAAAAATCGGAGCAGAGCAACACGCCCCCTCCAAAACATCAGAGATTAGATCAGATTAGATCAGATCAGATGCCATGGAGGAATGAGCATCCCCAGCTGACCGGTCACGCTTCTTGACATGATCGAGAAATAACGGAAAAATCCATCGTCAACTCAATGTATAATAATTAATGAACTAACAAAGTCAGCCAAAACACGCAGGTAAATATTTGGATATGCTTTTAGGGGGATACATGAATTATTTGGAGATAACAAACAATATTATTTAAAGAAAAATGGCATTGAGGATGTGAAAAAAAACTCTTCTTTACATGTACTTCTGTTATTAGTATGCTAAAATCTTTTCCAATATGTAATCCACCTACCTGTACAGAATTCCTAAACGTCCTAACAAAATATCTATCTTTTTCAAATGAAATAAAACCTCACTTGAATATTTTACTTTCGGTTGTAGTATTCAGCCCCTTACTTGTACTCTATTTCTGGAAATCAATGACAAATCAATATCACTATTGAATTTTTTGCAAGACCGCTACTTTTACGATCGAAGGTTTACTTTTACACCTGAAAATATACAGAAGCTCTTTTGCAATATAACATTTCAGTTCAACAGTTTTAAAAAGATGGAAATTGGTCATTTTTAACCAGTATTACATGAACTAAGAAAGGGACTGCAACAAGACGGCAACAATCCTACCCTTATCCACCTTCTTTTCCACTTTCGGACTCCTTTCGTTATTTTTTTCCAAAAAAGTTTTTCTTCTTATTTCATTTTATTTCCGAAAATGAAAATGAAAGGAAATCCTAACTCTCATTTGTAAATACTTTCAGTTAATTTTCTTTTATCTCCTATCGTCTCTTGCGTTTTTAATAATGAAAATACCCCTAAAACCATTTCTATAACCACTTTTAATGTTTATGTTATCTATTATCAATTCCGTACCTCCATACATAAGGCAGGTTTAAATGTTTAAGTATGTGTCAACAGTAAAAATAAGTGCTTATTGCGAAACTCCATTTTTTATAATAAGATAATATCGATTTTTGTTAACGAAGATACCATTACCATTACCTGTAAATTGAAAAAAAAAAGATATTTGACTGAAAAATTTAGAGCAGAACGCCGGATGATTCAAAGTCCATAAACATCTGAAAATATCTATACATATTTTGATTTGAAACCACAAGACAAGGAAAGGCAAATGAAAATTTAATTTTTATTTATCTTATTTTATTCTTTTAAAGTACATGTTTACACTTTGAGTGATTTAATTTTTTAGTTGATGGAAATATTTTTTTTATTAAAAAAAAAGAATACTCAGATAACAAAAACTTTTTTTTCCTATAATAAAGATAAATAAAGTGTATTTTGAAGCTGGAAAAAGAATAGAGATATAAGTTCATATACAGTAAAATTGTATATCGCCCAACCTCCTAACTCCCTTACTACCCTAAATGTATTAATATCAGAAAAATCCTCGCTGCTTGTGAACAAATGTTATAAAGCGTCATTTTCTTTGCATGCTGAAAATCTACAGTTTGTTCGAGATTCATTATGGTATGTGACAGTATTTGGTTTTACTCTCAAACTTAAGTTAGCTCAAGGACCTAATGTAACCGGAATTCGCTACATGATATCAATGCAATTTAAAAAATTAGACCATACTAGTTTAACGAAAATGATAGAAGGAAAATACCTCCTAAACGTCACACACTTTCTTTATCAATAATAATATTTTTTGCTTTATACCAACTTCTTATTAACCAAGAAATCTTTTGCTACTCAAACAGTCTCGAAAGTCACTCTTACCAAACCAAAAATTTAAATAACAAGAGTTTGCAAATTAACAGGTATTTAATATCTGTCCACAATTGTATTTTGTTAACAGCACAAAATATTCACGTTTATATATATACAACAAAAAATGATGCATTAAGGCCCTATCCTACCTAACAGATGTACAATGTCCAGAGTCGTCTTACCAAATGCAACCAAAGTTTGGTGTCGGTATAAGTCAAAATACTTTAAAACTAGAAAAATTGCAACTTGCAGCGTTGTATGGGGGCCCAGTGGTGCCGATCGTGTTGAAATAGAAACAGTTGTCAGACAAACTCCCAATTTGATTAATTCAGAAAACATATCTAAAGTTACATTAAAGTGAAGAGTATTTGAAAATATAAATTCTATTTTGAACTTTTTGAAGCAACTTGAAGTTAATTATTTTTAATTACTGTTTTCAGTAAACAAGTTTTGTTTGATATTTATTTCTGGCACGCAATTTTTAGAGTGATTTGTTTATTGTGGCATGTAGTTTATTGTTTTTGTAAAGTTATCTATTTTTTTCTATCTTTGTGTGAGTGTTTGCAGATATTGTGGTGTATGTAAGGTTTTTGTGTTTTATCTTTATTTTATTCATTTCTTTAATCTTGCAAATAAAATAATTTTTGTTTAATTGATTTGAAATCCAAAGAAACTCATTTCTCGCACATACATAAAAGCTTTCATTTCATTGGCTGTTTGCCTCAACCAGGATTATCGTTCTTTCCGAGAATTTACAGATGGTGCTAGGTGTGACCGGCGTTTTATGAGTGCATGTCAGCCAAGGGTTTATGGGGAGCGTTGTGGACCGAAAACCTTTGGCTAGCGAAGATGATAGATTAATAGAAACAGTTTTTTGCGATCTTTGAATACGACCTCAAGTTCTTTGATACTTTTTAAAAAAAATCATGAAGCTTTGTGAAAACTTTATATTTAATAAGAATAAGTTTTAATTTTTTATTTGTGATAAAAATAAAATTAAAGCATGAAAATAAAACTACTGAATAATGAAATAGATAATAAAATTATTCAACAAAACGGAAAAAAGCATGAAAAGCTTTTTTTTCTCTGCATTGATTCATTTTATGTTATTGTTTATGCAAGGCAATCTATAACTTCCATAACCTTTTTCTCTATCGTTGCTACAATAGAAATGGTGAAATTTAATAGCCTACGGAGCAACATGGTTTATCTGATTGGACATTTAAACAACCAATACAAAGGAAGGTATTTTAGAAAACGGACTATACACTTCCTGAAATTTCATGTTAAGATAAACACAAGCAGGATAGGAAGATTTAAATAATTGATATTGAAAATGTTCAGAACATATTATTTAAGAGGCAAAGTATGATTTAAAAATCTATAAATCAATATTTAGAACAATTTCCATGTCTATTAACGCATAACTGCTTTGTACTCTGCTCTTTTCTGGTAAGTAATTTTTTTTTTCTTTCCACAAGATAAAACACACCCTTTAAGTCCAGCTTAATGTTGGCTTATTGGCTTTAATGGTGGTTTAATGGTTGTCTTTAAGTCACCATTAGGTCACCATTACGCAACTTTAAGTAACATATACACCACCATTAAGTAACGATTAAGCCAACTCAAAGTCCTTAATGGGTGCTTAAATGTAGCTTAATGGTAGCTATATGGTGGCTTACAGGTCCTTAATGGCAACTTTTAGACCACCATTAAGTCACCAATAAGCACCTTTAAGCTACCATTAAGTCACATTACGCAGTCCATAATATTGTTTATATGGGTGAAAAATTATTTTTATAGTGATTTATTATCAATGTAATGAAAGTAGAGTTCGCTTATATCTTGATAGTATTGAAAAAGAACGAAATTCAAAATCCAAAAAAAAAAAAAAAAAACGCCACATCTGGGCGCGATCCAATGACTTCAGGGTTGCAAGGCCACCACCTTATCCATTAGGCTATCGCCGCTCATATTATGTAAAGAAGGATATGGAAATAACGAACAGTATTCAATCTCAACGTCCATTAAACAAATATACAAAATAAGAGCAAAGCAAACACGGACCTCCGAAACATCAGAGGTGGGATCAGGTGCCATGGAGGAGTAAGCATCCACTGCCGACCGGTCACACCCGCCGTGTGCTCGTTGTCGTAATCAGGAAATAACGGAAAAAATCCGTGGTTAATTCAGTGAATAAATAATGGACTAACAATTGGTATGAAAAACGTCAGTCAGCATTTCATTCAATGAATAAATTGTATTTGCTGACAAGGTATTTAAAACCATAAAATTACGA
>NW_026937390.1:0-8045 GCF_032062105.1 Saccostrea cuccullata | reverse complement strand
GATCTTGTTATAACTTTAACGGCAGAAAATTTACAGTGAACGCCAATATGTCGTGTGATACACAAAATGTTTTATATGTGATAACCTGTCCAGGTTGTAGTGAATTTTACATAGGTGAGACCAGTAACACCCTCCGTACCAGGGTTCGTACCCACAAGCAACAGATTAACACTCCAGAGTATAGACAAATACCATTAAGTGAACATTTAGACGTGTGTGGACAAAGGAAATTTACGATATTTCCGTTTTATAAAGTAGCAGGAGGAAATGATATTTGTAGACGCCAAAAAGAAAAACATTTTATTTGTGCGTTAAAACCAAAGCTTAACAATCTGATGTAATGTATATCTATTAGATTTAATTATGTATGCATATGTTTATCTGCATTTTATTAAGAACTTGAAAATTTCCCGTACTTTTATCTGTACGCAATGAGCTGCTAACTATGACGTCATAATTCATTTGACTTCATAATTACGACGTCATATACTCCGCCAATTATTGTGTAACGTTACTATGTTACTACAGTTGTTTATTTGTAAAGCTTCTGATGATAGAATGAAAGGCCTAAAGCTTTACTGAGGTTTTTCGTGTATTCTTTTTTATTTTTAGTATTTTATACCGACCACTGAGACTTTTTATTGGATTATCTATCTATCTATCTATCTATCTATCTATCTATCATATATATATATATATATATATATATATATATATATATATATATATATATATATATATATATATATATATATATATATATATACGAACATAAAACAAGAGGCCCATGGGCCACATCGCTCACCTGAGAAGCTTTGAACATTCCGTTCTTTACCAGATTTTCCCCTTGTTATACATATTGTGACCCCACACTACCCAACTGATCATAATATAGACAATTTGAAATCTACACTACCATAGGATGCTTTTATTCAACATTGTAAAACTTTGATTCTCCACTGTGACCCCACCCTACCCCCAGGGGTGACATGATTAGAACAATTTAGAATCTACACTATCCCAGGATGCGTCCACATAAGTTTCTGCTTTTCTGGCCCAGTGGTTCTTGAGAAGAAGATTTTTTCCTATATATTTCTATGTAAAACTTTGGTCGGCCATTATATTCCCCAATGTGGCCCCGCCCAACCCCCAGGGATCATGATTTGAACAATTTAGAATCTGCACAACCCCAAGATGCTTCCACATAAGTTTCAGCTTTTCTGGCTCAGTGGTTCCTGAGAAGAAGATTTTTAAAGATTTTTCCTATATATTGCTATGTAAAACTTTGATCCCCCATTATGACCCTGCCCAACCCCCGGGGGTCATGACTTTAACAATTTGGAATCTACACTAACCTGGGATGCTTCCACATAACTTTCAGCTTTTCTGGCCCAGTAGTTCTTGAAAAGAAGATTTTTAAAGATTTTTCCTACTATAGTATATATTTCTATATAAAAGTTTGATTTCCCATCTGGGCCCCGCTCTATCCCCGGGGGTGATGATTTTTACAATTTAGAATCAGCACTTCACCAGGATGCTTCCACATAAGTTTCAGCTTTTCTGGCCCGATGGTTCTTGAGAAGAAGATTTTTAAAGATTTTTCCTATATATTCTTATGTAAAACTTTGATTCCCCTTTGTGGCCCAGCCCTATCCCCGGGGGTCATGATTTTTACAATTTAGAATCTGCTCTACCTAAGGATGCTTCCACAGAAGTTTCAGTTTTTCTGGCCCGATGGTTCTTGAGAAGAAGATTTTTAAAGATTTTTCCTATATATTTCTATGTAAAAGTTTGATTCCCCATCGTGGCCCCGCCCTATCCCCGGGGTCATGATTTTTACAATTTAGAATCTGCACTTCACCAGGATGCTTCCACATAAGTTTCAGCTTTTCTGGCCCATTGGTTCTTGAGAAGAAGATTTTTGAAGATTTTTCCTATATATTTCTATGTAAAACTTGGATTCCCCATTGTGGCCCCGCCCTATCCCCGGGGGTCATGATTTTTACAATTTAGAATCTGCTAAGGATGCGTCCACATAAGTTTCAGCTTTTCTGGCCCAGTGGTTCTTGAGAAGAAGATTTTTGAAGATTTTTCCTATATATTTCTATGTAAATGTTTGATTCCCCATTGTGGCCCCGCCCTATCCCCGGGCGTCATGATTTTTAGGTCACCTGAGTAAACTCAGGTGACCTATTGCTATCCGTTTTCGTCCGTCGTCGTGCGTCGTCCGTCGTCCGTCGTGCGTTAACATTTGAACATTTTCAGCTTCTTCTCTGCAGCCACTGAACCAATTTCAACCAAATTTGGCACAAAGCATCTATGGGTGAAAGGGAAAAAAATTGTGAATTTCATGATCCTTGCCCCCCTGGGGCCTGAGGGGTGGGGCCAAAACCACTAAAATTAATGCAATCTTTAAAAATCTTCTTCTTTACTCCTGGACATCAAGCAGTCAAACTGTTTGCATGATTGTACTCAGCAATGAGTCCTCTACCAAAATTGTGAAATTCATGGCCCTTGGGTCAGGGGTTCTAGTGCTAGGGCAGGGCTAAATAAGTAGATAGTGAAAATGCAATGTTTCTTTGAAAATCTTCTTCTCTGCTCCTGGGTATTAAATAAACCAACTAAGAACATAGTTATAATGAACAAGAGTGCCTCTACCAAAATTGTGAAATTCATGGCCCTGGGGTCAGGGGTTCTGGTGTTAGAGTGGGGCTCTATTGATTATATAGTGAAAATACATGAATTCTTTGAAAATCTTCTTCTCTGCTCCTGGGTATTAAATAAACTAACTAAGTACATAGTTAAGATGAGCAAGAGTGCCTCTACCAAAATTGTGAATTGTATGGCCCCAGGGTCAGGGGTTCTTGTTTTAGGGTTGGACTCTAATGTTTTATATAGTGAAATGCATGTTTTCTTTGAACATCTTATCCTTTGCTCCTGGTTAATATACTAATGATCTAATTACATATTTAAGGCCATTTTTTTTTTTTTAGGTTTGCAAACCCGCCGCTCAAGGTTTTGAATTTTCAGAAAAAAATAAAACAATTTTTTTCTTTCCGATGTCAAATTTGAGTCGGGATCGAGATTTCAAATTTACGAACTCGCACTTCCGGTTTTAAGATAAAACAGCGGGTAAATAAAGCAAGATCTGAGAAGATAGCTTGGTTTAGTGTAAATTTCATCGATACGAGTGCCATTCAAAACGTTTCACCTGTTCAAAGGACAAATAAAATGCTGACGACTTTGTTGCACAATGACATGCTGGTGAGATAATTATGTATTCGTTTCAAAAGTATCCGTCTGTAAATTATTTTCCTCCCCCAGGTTTTAAACTGCCCGTGGTAGCTATTGCATATTGCCAGCGACATTGTTTAGGACTCTGTTATAGCTTACAGTCTAAGCATCATTCTTCAGAAAAGGGTTGCTTATGCATCAGATGTAATGAATAAAACTATGGGAGAAGTTAAGTCCATCTGAGGAAGAAATAAACAATAACCTGAAGAAATAAAAAAAAATTCAACTATTAAAAGGCAAGAATATACAAATATATACAGGCATGTAGTATCATTTGTATAAGCCAGAAAAATTATTTTACACTTTACTTAATTGAAAAAATGTTCACCCTACTCCCCAATACTCCCTGTCTGTTTTATGATAGGAATTATAATTTTAGGCACCAAGTAAATTTTAGTTAGAACAATGTCTATACATTTACCTAACACATATTTAAAAAATGAAGATATATTGAAAGACTTCTTTAAAATATATTTTGACCAACATCACAAAATTTATATAACTGGCCCAAACTGGCAGATGATGAAATAAGCAATTAAATGTTCTACTTTCCTATTTGTAAGCATTATGTGTCCAGTGGTAAGGAGCCTATTAGAATAGCATAAAAAAAGAATGTACAAATGTTAATAATTGATTTATCAAAAAATTTTTTTATTTCCTTCTCCTTCGGGACTTTTTTTATTCTCATTTCATAACTAAACTTAAACATAAAAAAATGCTGGCCTTATAATGAAGAAAGGGGCCTCTTTCAAAATAGATAATTTCAAGGCTGCTGGGTCAGGGGTACCAGGGGGTACTTTGACTAAAATAAATTAATGCTTTGAAATCTGCCCTTTGATAAGCAATGGTGCCTCTTTCAAAATTTGTGTATTTCATGGCTTTGGATTAAAACACGAACCAAATACAATCGCTGGAAAGTTGTCACATGATACTCAGGTGACCTATAAGGCCCGTGGGCCTCTTGTTACAATTTAGAATCTACACTACCTACGAATGTTTCCACATAAGTTTCAGCTTTTCTGGCCCAGTGGTTTTTGAGAAGAAGATTTTTTAATGACCCTACCCTATTTTTGTCTTTTCTTGATTATCTCCCCTTGTGAAGAGACTTGGGCCTTCATTTTCACAATTTATATTCCCCCTCACCTAATGATGCTTTGTACAAAGTTTGGTCAAAATTGGCCCAGTGGTTCTTGAGGAGAAGTCGAAAATGTGAAAAGTTTACAGACGGACAGACAGACGGACGGACGACGGACAAAATGTGATCAGAAAAGCTCACTTGAGCCTTCGGCTCAGGTGAGCTAAAAATACGCACCTTCCTCATCGTTGTCCTCAGCATCCCTACTCTCAATGTGATCTACCACTTGCCTTCCCCACTTACATTCTTGTAAAACTTTATCAAAGTAACTTTTTTCTCATTTTTATGTTTTTGAACAGCTGCTGTTGTTCTTATCCTAAAAGAATACATGGAAATTTGTTTATGAAGAAATAAATTTATAAACCTATTTAAAATCCTTTCCCTTTTCATTTAATTTTGTAAAATCCAAATGTATTTACCAAGATCGAAATCCATTTTCTCCAATCTCTGCAATTCATCGTCAATGATGTTGAGGATTTCCGATTTTGTTTTCTTTTCAATTGCATTGAAATTTTTTCTGTCGTCTGGGATAATGAAGACTGGGTCTAGATTAATAGCCTTGATTGAATTTTTTCCGATCATTCTTTAAGGAAAATATTAAGATCGTTTTTACAAAGTGCAGAGAAATTTGGAAGTTCATGGTCTAAAACTTTATTTAAAATGCTGTGTGGTGTTGTTTTGGTCATGGGTGAACTTAAGTACTCGGTGTCTCTAAGTTCAACCCTCCACTGCTGTATTTCTGTCGTCAAATTTGTGTGGTATATATATTTATCTTCCTCAGATGTCAGATTGAAGCACTGGCACACATTTTCCCTTATCTAATAAAATTAAAATTTGATAAATTATATTTAAAAAATATAAGAATATCAAATATTCTAATAGGCATGGGAACTTTATATAACCACAGGATGTGAGATATTATTGCTGGTGAAAACTAAGTCGGGCATTCAATATCACTTTCACACAGATAATTTTGAACAGGTGACACGTCTTAAACTTAAATTTCATTAATAAATGCTGTGTAATTAAACGCAATTTTATCGAAAATTATATTTTACTTGTATATGAATACGAGGGTTGTCCGTAAACTCCGTGGTCAACGTAGATAATTACTAATAAACAATGATAAAATATATGAAACTATTATTTTCATTAAAATAATGTTTTATTTTATAAATATCCAAATTTTAAACAAAAACAAAGCACAAATAGTTCTATTTTTATCGGATACAAAAAAGATACACATTCATGCCCGGAGCACTGAATCGAAAATCCTTGACGTTACTTGACGTCAAAAGCTTAATAACGTTTCTCAATACAGACACTGTTCAACTCGATACATTTCTTATGTCACTTTAAGCAGTCATCAAAAATGTGTACAAACTGTTCAGATTCATAAAACAATATTGAACACTTCCTGTCTCAAATCGTGTCTCAAAGCCTGCAAACCATCAAAACTTTGTCCTCGTAAAAACGACTTTTTTAAAAGAAATACGACAAAGTCACGTTACGAAATTATCTTTTTTGCAGCACTGCAATCTCAGAATGATGGTCTTCTTCACGAATGCCATCCTGTAAACTGTTCCTTCCATAAAATATTCCACTTTAATACTTTAGAACGGTTTCTTTTATATATTTTCCCGACTGTTTACAGTATTTATGGGCCTCTGTTTGTGCTTTCCGATGTCTACGCAGAATTTTATAGCTGCTCTCTGCTCCACCCTTTCCGAAAACGTCCCATTTTTGAACATTGCCGATCCTGTCTTAATAGATTCTTACCTCGATTTCTCAACCATTCTGTAACTCTGAACGTTCAGATTTTGAAGGTCTGAAGTTTGATCTTTTGTCGTTTTCATAATGTAAAAGGAATCCGAATTTCCGCAGAATTTCATAAAATAGAAATGCAATTTATAAAGTAATAAATAACTTTTTCTTTAAAAATTTGTGATGCTCCGGGTCACCATCCCACGTTAAATAATGAAGCTATAACTTTTATTTTATATTTGATATTGAATGTAATTTTACATTATCTAATCTTAGTAAAAGATAATGAATATGTTAATAATAAATATCAATGACACCATATTTTTTTAATTGTAGCTTGTCCATGAACTTTACGGACAACCCTCGTATATGATTTATTTTTTTAAATGTTTCGTGATTTGCAAAGAGGGTCACGTGAAAATATCCCTAACGCTCTTCCAGCACCCTCTTCTCCCTCACGACAATCTGCCTCACGCTCTTCAACCTCTTCTCTCTCACGACAATCTGCCTCACGCTCTTCAATCTCTTCTCACTCACGACAATATGCCTCACGCTCTTCAATCTCTTCTCCCTCACGACAATATGCCTCACCCTCTTCCATCTCTTCTCCCTCACGACAATATGCCTCACGCTCTTCAATCTCTTCTCCCTCACGACAATATGCCTCACGCTCTTCAATCTGTTCTCCCTCACGACAATATGCCTCACACTCTTCCATCTCTTCTCCCTCACGACAATATGCCTCACGCTCTTCCAGCTCTTCTCCCTCACGACAATATGCCTCACGCTCTTCAATCTCTTCTCCCTCACGACAATATGCCTCACGCTCTTCCATCTCTTCTCCCTCGCAACAATATGCCTCACCCTCTTCAATCTCTTCTCCCTCACGACAATATGCCTCACGCTCTTCAATCTCTTCTCCCTCACGACAATATGCCTCACGCTCTTCCATCTCTTCTCCCTCACGACAATCTGCCTTACGCTCTTAAACTTCTTCACAATTTCGTTAATTTTTAAGACAATCAACCTCACGATCCCCGCCATCACGCTCTTCTCCCTCAAGGCAATCAACCTCTCTCTCTTTACATTCTCACTCTTCACCCCCACGGCCATGTACTTCCTCTTCTTTGTATCCCTCCCCTCAACCATCAACTTCCTTTTCTTCTGCGGGTGAAGAAAGGATAAAACGTACGCTCAACTAGGACCTGGGGTCCCCCGCAAATAGTTCGTCATTTTGCGTATTAATAAAACATTATAGGAACTCTCCAGGCATTAAAGGCACAAAAGTAAATTCATCGATATCAATACGGAGATCTCAGGTCACCTTATATATTAATTAAATTTTATATGATAGACACTTTTCTTTGTCTTACTAAAAATTAATCATATTTATAACTTTATAAAGATCAACTCTCTAATATATATATTAGCAGAAACGTGAAAGTATTAAAGGGTGACCAGAGGTAACCTTATATTGTACATCAATAGGGGGACGAAAGATCACCTTACGTTGTACAACAGTAGGGGGGCCAGAGGCCACCTTATATTTAACATCATTAGGGAGACCAGTGGTCACCTTATATTGTACATCATTAGAGGAATCATAGGTCACCTTACATTTTAAATCAATAGGGGTCCAAAGGTAATCTTTTATTGCATAATAGGGGGGACCTGGGGATACCTTATATCGTACATCATTTCGGGGACCAGAGGTCACCCTATATTGTACATTAGTAGGGGGACTACACTATCTAAAACCGGTATTGTACTGTTCATCAGTAGAGGGATCAGAGGACACCAATATTTACATCAGTAGGGAGAAAAGGGGCCTTTAAATTTTGGGATCAGTAGG
>NW_026937389.1:0-7982 GCF_032062105.1 Saccostrea cuccullata | reverse complement strand
TGGTATCATAAAAGTAGGACAATACTCATTCTAATCATTTTATGTCAACATTTTTTGAATAATTAATTTTAAATAATTATACAAAATTATATAATTAGGCCTATTAATCAATTGACAATTCTAACAAAAAGTTCATCACTACTTACGCAACATCTGTCTCACAGACAAATCTGAAAACGTGTCCGCACGGTTCATCGGCCCATCTACCATGATACCTGTCCCATAATGCAACACAATTTGCATCTGTATGCTGATTTGGCTCACCCGGAGAAAAGTCATTCACAGTTATGGTCTGCATGTTAGAGGAATAGATCCAGCGATCTTCTTCTATCAAGTCAGAAATTCCGATCCAATAGAAACTGGAGTCATCTGGAAATACGTCAAATGAAAATTCAAAGAGCAAAGGCCACTTTGGGCCTTATTTGGCTCTGAGAATTTCTGAAAAATCAAAACCGCTCTGTTTAGGTTGCAAATGCAGTCTTTATTACTTGGAGTGTTTGTGACCGCGTATTTATTAGTCATGACGTAATTTTCTCTCTTGTCAATGCATTATGACGTCATAAAATGCGTCACTTTCCTTTTCTTTTGAAAATAGCCTAAAGTTGAAGTATTTTTTCAATATTTTATATAGAGTACAACCTCTCATCCAAAATATGAAAATTCATAATGAAAGATCTGTTTCGGAAGATCAAAAGACATGTTTTATTATTTTTTCGTGGGTTGTGCTCATATTTTTATTCTTTGCTGAAGGTAGTCAAAAACGTTTTCGGCAAATTTCAAGAACATTGCAATTTCTTAAAGCCTGTTTTCCAATATCTGGATTATCTAAAAAAAAAATTATTGTAGGAAATGAAAGCACCAAGCGTCTACTTTATTTTGATATATGGAGTGGGAAAGAGGGTGATAGTTGATTAATTGATATAAGTAAAGGGACATTTTATGCATAAAGTGAACCTAGCTTTTTATTAAAAGTAAAATGTTTAGTCGAATATGTGTTATCATTAACCTTAAATGATATCAGTTCGACAATTTTTTAAAGACTGTTTTAGTTTGAATGCTTTAGAATCGCCATGTAGGGAGTTTATCCTTACATCGCAGGTTCGAATCCTACTTCTGGACGTGGAGGCCAGTCCTTTTGAGGTCCCATATCATATAAGGGATGGTACGAAAAAGATTTTCAATGGTCAAAGACCATGAGTGCCGAGTACGGGATAAAATGTGCAGCTCTACACCAGGAAGTGGTGGCGTCTCCAAATGAGTGAAAAATTCTAGAAAAGAACGTAAAACAACAGACAAACAAAAACAAATCCAGTAATCTATCAATTCTGCGCAACGAGTAACGTATCAGAAACCTTTGGCTAGCTATAGCGAAGATAAAATTATGCATTTTCATTATACATGTATGATTATAGAGCCCTACCCTTACTTTCATACTTTTGACAAATGATTCAGTGCTTTTTACAATCATGCCAACAGTTTAAATTTTTGATACTCTAAGTGAAGAAGAGTTTTAATATTACAATTTTGAAGGATTTAGTTTCATTCTTTAGTCCTTTGCAAGGGAAGGGAGGTCATGAAATTCATAAATTTTTATTCCTCTTCACACAAACATGCTATGCTGAAATTGGTTAAGTGGTTTCAGAAAAGAAGATAAAATGTTCAAATTTAACACACGACGGACGACGAGAAACAGATAGCAAAAGGTCACCTGATGGCCATAAATAGAGATAAAGGTACTACATATATTTCACAGGCGTTCTATCTGGGGAAAAGAAATACTGCTTTACTTACGAAGACTTTGAAAATGGCTGATGAGAAAAGATGATTCAGCACTAGTCCTGGGTTCCGCCAGTTTGGAATGAAATCCAGCACATATAGCCTAAAGAATATATTTCATCAGAAAATAGAAAACCTCTCGTAAGATTAAAAGTTCTGTTCAGCAAACACGGACCTCCGAAATAACAGAGGTGGATTCAGGTGCCATGGAGGAGTGAGCATCCCCTGCTGACCGGTCAAACCCGCCGTGTGCTCCTTGTCATGATCAGGAAATAATGGAAAATCCATCGTCAATCCAGTGTGTAAATAATGGACTAACAATTTATCTGAAAAACATCAGTCAGCATTGACTCAACAATGAATTGTATTTGCTTACAAGGTCCTATCGACCATAGAACTTACGAAATGATGGCTTTTAAAGAGACAGTTGATATTCTTGTTTCATCACCTTGTTTGTCAATGATTAACCTCGTTTTGGAAATTGTTCATACGTAGAGCATGCTCTTGCGTATCGAATCAAGTGAGATAAATTATATAAACTCCGTGTGCAAGTTATGATGGTATATTGCTGCATAAGTAAGGGGAATTCACGATTGTAAAGTTCAGGCCTGGGGGCCATATAACTTAGACGAGCTCACTTTTGATCTCACTTTCACTTTTCCCCTATTAATTCCTTTGGAAAAAGTGAGCCTGAGATCAAAAGTGAGCTCGTCTAAGTTTTATGGCCCCCAGGCCAAGTCATCACGTTTATCTTAGAGTTTGGTTGTAAGATTACCATTAACGTCTTTTTCAGGTAAAATATCAAAATATGGTAAAATAATATTTTAATTAATATACGAAACAAACTATCAGAATTTACAGAACAAGACAGCCAGATGACTTTACACTTTGTATTATAAGAGATTGTACTCGTTTATTTGCATACCTCCGCCTCTCCCCACGGCCTAGCAGTATGACTGAACCAATAGCATTTATTCGGAAACTGATTCCAACCAGGCTGACAGTTTAAACCTACAATTATCGTTTTCTTAAATGTAAATAGTTTCTTTAAGAACGAACAAGATGTGTTTGTAAAACACTGATGCCCCTGTATGGCAACATATCAAAGATTAAGCTTTTCTTAAAGGCAAATTTAATTAATTGGTACCAAAAGTAGGGTATTCTCACTGGAAAACAATTGTGAAATTTAAAAGTAAGCTAATGTTAAAGTTTTTTAATAAGTACAAAAATCTCCAAGGTCAAGGTCAAAAGGTCAATGTAATTAGTCTCAAATGAAAGGTCTTGCCAAATTAAATACGTATTTAGAGCATGAAAGCCCTAGCCCTAACCGTTCAGAAGTTATGATCAACGTTTAATTTCTTAAAAAGTAGGTCAGACTCCAAGGTCAAGGTCAAAGGGTCAAAGTTATTGTTATCAAATGAAAGGTCTTGTCATAAGAATTGAATATGTAAAGTATGAAAGCACTAGCCATAACTCTTTAAAAGTTATGGTTAAGGTTTGCTTTTTTAAAGTAGGTCAATCTCAAAGGTCAAGATTAAAGGGTCAAAGTTCTTGGTATTTAATGAAGGGTCTTCTCACAAGGATTACATATATGAAGTATGAAAGCCCTACCCCTCACCGTTCAAAAGTTATGGCCAAGGTTAAAGTTTTTTCACAAGTACGAAAATCTACAAGGTCAAGGTCAAAGGGTCAAGGTTGTTGGTATCCAGTTAAAGGTCTTTTAACAAACATTACATATGTGAAGTATAAATGTTCTGATGTCGACTGTTCAAAAGATATGGACAAAGTAAAATTTTAAAATTTTCACGTTAAAGTGGGTCAAACTCCAAGGTCAAAAGATCAAATTTGGTGGTACCCAAAGAAAGGTCTTGTCACAAGGAATACACATATGAAATATGACAGTCATAGCTCCACTAAATCAAAAGTTATGGGCAAAGTTAAAGATTTTGCGGACAAACAGACAAACAGAGAGACAGACAGACAGACAGACAGACACGACAAAAACTATATGCCCCCGAAACTTTGTTTACGGGGGCATAAAAACAGGTAAATATCGATAACTGCTTGATGACAAGCGCTACTTTCAGAAGATCACGTGATCTAGGAAGGTGGCCAAATATTTCAGATCTTGATCGGCATCGAAAATATGTTACATTAATGTGTTTAGAATATATACAGCAAAATCTATAATTTTACACCTTTTTTATTCAAAGTCCAAGGACAAATAATATGATCACTTATTGTTTTACAAGCAGAAATGTAAAAAAAAAAAAACAAGATGTGTTTGTAAAACACTGATGCCCCCGTATGGCAACATAGCAAAGATTAAGCTTTTCTTAAATGCAAATTTAATTAATTGGTACCAAAAGTAGGGTATTCTCACTGGAAAACAATTGTGAAATTTGAAAGTAACCTAATGTTAGAGTTTTTTAATAATTACGAAAATCCCCAAGGTCAAGGTCAAAAGGTCAATGTAATTAGTATCAAATGAAAGGTCTTGCCACATAAAATAGTTTTGTAGAGCATGAAAGCCCTAGCCCTAACCGTTCAGAAGGTATGGTCAACGTTCAATTTCTTAAAAAGTAGGTCAAACTCCAAGGTCAAGGTCAAAGGGTCAAAGTTATTGTTATCAAATGGAAGGTCTTGTCATAATGATCAAATATGTAAAGTATGAAAGCACTAGCCCTAACTCTTTAAAAGTTATTGTCAATGTTTGCTTTTTTAAAGTAGGTCAATCTCAAAGGTCAAACTCAAAGGGTCAAAGTTTTTGGTATCCAATGAAGGGTCTTCTCACAAGAATTACATGTATAAGGTATGAAAGCCCTATCCCTTACCGTTCAAAAGTTATGGCTAAGGTTAAAGTTTTTTCTAGAGATGGCAATCGAATGCAGAATTGCTAATAGGTTAATCGTAAGACGTTCCGACCGATTAACCGGTTAACCGTATCAATATACTTTCTAGATTTTTTTCAAAGTACAATGTAACTATGTCGTATGTACAAAGAAAAACTATCAAAGATAATTGACGTTCATAACATTCCATTTGTCTTGATTTTGAATAAGAAAAAAAATTGTTTTTAAATTTCACTTTCGATATCATTTAGAAAAAAAGACTGAAAAAATCCCCAAGCTAATTTATAGAGCAGATGTCATGCAAGGTAAAATTATAACAATTATAGAAAAATATTTTGAACTGTAGCTCTTAATTTACAATTTCTAATAATTTAATTAGATAAAGAACTAAATACGACAATATTTCCAGTTCACATTGCTCTCATTAATTATCTAATTATAAATCGTTAAAGAAATATTGGGCGGACTGGGTAACGGCTTGGTGTTTGTATAATAATTAACGCTACGTAAACTGACCAATTACCCCCATGACCTCAATCAAATGAAATCAGGAGAACCATAATTATCTTCTATAAGTTTGGATAGTTTGTTAAACGCTAAATTTTCAATCCTATGTGCAGTGATCTCTCTCTTTTTTTTTAATGAATTTTAGGAGAATTAGGTTCAATTTTATTTTTTTTCGACTAACCGATTACAAATTTTCTAACCGATTGCCATCGTTCCGACCGAGTAATCGGTTAATCGGTTACAAATTGCCATCCCTAGTTTTTTCACAAGTAAGGAAATCTACAAGGTCAAGGTCAAAGGGTCAAAGTTATTGGTATCCAGTGAAAGGTCTTTTAACAAACATTTTATATGTGAAGTATTAATGTCCTGGTGTCTACTGTTCAAAAGATATGGCCAAAGTAAAATTTTAAAATTTTCATGTAAAAGTGGGTCAAACTCCAAGGTCAAGGTCAAAAGGTCAAATTTGGTGGTACCCAAAGAAAGGTCTTGTCATAAGGATCAAATATGTAAAGAATAAAAGCACTGGCCCTAACTCTTTAAAAGTTATGGTCAAAGTTTGCTTTTTTTAAGTAGGTCAATCTCAAAGGTCAAGGTCAAAGGGTCAAAGTTCTTGGTATCCAATGTAAATTCTTTTCACAAGGATTACATGTATGAAGTATGAAAGCCCCATCCTATACTGTACAAAAGTTATGGCCAAGGTTAAAGTTTTTTTACAAGTAAGGAAATCTACAAGATCAAGGTCAAAGGGTCAAAGTTATTGGTATCCAGTGATAGGTCTTTCCACAAACATTAAATATGTGAAGTATAAATGTCCTGGTGTTTACTGTTCAAAAGATATGGCTAAAGTAAAATTTTAAAATTTTCATGTAAAAGTGGGTCAAACTCCAAGGTCAAGGTCAAAAGGTCAAATTGGGTGGTAACCAAAGAAAGGTCTTGTCACAAGGAATACACATATGAAATATGAAAGTCATAGCTCCACTAAATCAAAAGTTATGGGCAAGGTTTTTGCGGACAAACAGACAAACAGAGAGACAGACAGACAGACAGACAGACACGACAAAAACTATATGCCCCCGAAACTTTGTTTACGGGGACATAAAAATGCATTTTACTTCTAGCCATTTTAGCAAGTGCCAAGTGCGATTAAAGTAGTCTCAATCCTTCTAACCTTACGCTTTGCTTTATTCATCGAGTTATATTTAGTACATGTTTGAGATAAAAAGAGTTAGCTAATGATAATTGATAATTATAGTAAATATTATTTTACTTACAATTTGCACTTTCAAGACCACAAAGTACAAAACCAAGAGATAAAATACTGATTAACTGCATGTTGCACAGTTGTAGAAAATGAAAAGAGAGCGAAATTATCTCGGCATAGATTTGATAAGACAAACATGTTAAAAGGACGAATGTTATGAGATAAGAGTTCAAAAATGATAAGAAAGAAAGAATTGGTAGTCTTATCAAGCTGGGTATATGAATATTTTGACCTATAAATATTTTGAGAACACTTTGTTTTGCATACATCACAATTGGTACCTGAGTTTTTTCAGAAGAAATGGTTTCTCCATTACATATGTACATGCGCAAAGGTCAATGGGTTCAAATTCCTCTAAAATTACCGGTAAATAGTGACCTATCTGCATGTAGTCTATCTGAATGAAATATTTCTTAATAGGCCTAAAACAACATACATGTACATTTGTTTGATTTGTTTGCCCAGAGGGTACCATTTCACATATTTTTTTAACTGTCTTTACTTAGAAGCACGTGCCACCACTAACTGTATTTATCTGTACCTCTTCATGCTCAATCATCACCGAACTGTATTTGTACATAATAGTATTTTAAGAGACAAGAGATGTTTGTAAAACACTCATGCTCCCCTCCCCCCAATTAATTGGAATTCTTCTAAGTCCAAGTTGCAAAACTTTTTCAAAAATGACCCAATTGTAACCAAAACAAAACTTGACCTAGATATTCTGATGTAAAATCTGTATACAAAATTTCATTTCAGTATGTGCAACCGCTACAAAGAAAATGAACGGGAATAATTGGAATTTTTCTAAGCCCAAGACTGTAACCAAAACATAATTTGACCTAGATATTCTTAGTATAAATATGTATACCAAATTTCATTTCAGTAAATGCAACGGTTTAAAAAAAATGAAAGGAAACTGATTGTAGACAGACAGACAAATTGACAGACAAAAGCAAAGCAAATACCCACCCTTCATCGAAGAGGGCATAAAAATCCCATTCATTTATACAATTAACTAATTTACGCTCTAACTAGCCTTAGCTAGATCAAATTAATATGTAGCAACTGTTCCTTCGCAGAGCGCTTGGCATAAAGACGTAAAAAACGAAATTCCGTGGCACGACAAAAATAACTTCACTGCTCAATGGCGCGGAGTTCCGGGTAAAGGTTAAAATTGAAGCTCTTCACTGGTATATTATGTTAACATTTCTTTATGCGTGAAAATTTCTCGAATGAGACGTAAAACAAAAAACAGTCCACCAGATTACGACCATATAACTACATTAATCTATATAGCATAGTTCTATTTATTTTGCCTCTGCTTTGGTTTTTTATTGACGGGAATCTCCGTAACACTCGGTAGTACTCATATCTCACTAAAAAAAAGTGAATGACTTTCAGAGGTTGCCGGAGCATTTTTACTAAATGTCGCGCTGCCTCCCATTTCTCGTTTTGATCGGATAACTATATACAGGAAAACATGTTTGTTTAATGTCGTCTTGTTCAGGAATAGACGCCACCACTTGCTGGTGGAGAGCTATACTCGGCATTCAGGGACCTTGAGCAGTGAGGCATCTTTTTCA
>NW_026937388.1:0-7852 GCF_032062105.1 Saccostrea cuccullata | reverse complement strand
CTTTTTTTTCTAAAAAATATTATTAAAAACTTATTTCTAGTGCTTTTACGAAACACTTCATATATATATATATATATATATATATATATATATATATATATATACTTCTCAACACGATATATATATGTGTAGTAGAACTTGTTCTACACGAGTGAGCTAGAGCAATTGCACTCATAGCAATTGCGTCTATAGCTTTATGAACGCAGTTGCTGGCTGCATGTTCATAGTGGGAAAGGGCAGTGGATATGCAAATATTTCAATTTAAATAAAAAGGGAATATAATGTTTATGGGTGAAATTAGAAATAAACAATTTTAATATACTGCAGAAATATATTTTCCAGATTTAATGTGCAGTTTTTTATTTAAACTTCAAAATCAGGTTTGTAGAAAGCAAACAAAAAAATAAATAAATAAAATAACAATATAACTTTTTTATCAAAGGAGATTAAATATGATGTACATAATTTCTGATGAAAGAATATCAATGTTTTGATCAAATACAAATTAGAGAAATTTGACAAAAATATTTTTTTTGTTAATGTACGCTTGGGATAAAAATGAAAGCATGTTATGAATAAGTTGCTTACATATATAGCCAGGTTTATGGGGTTTACGCCTTAAAACCTCCTAAGAATCGACAGCATGTAATAACAAAATGTGTCTGTGAAACACCGATGCCGCCATATGGCAACATGGCGAAGGTTATGCTTTCTCAAATGCAGATCAAATACGTTGGTAACTAAAGTAAGGCCTTTCCATAAAATAAACATCTGACATAGAAAACCCTTGTACCACCCTTGGTTACGGCCAAGGTAAGCGTTTTTAATAGTAGATCAAAAACCAAGGTCAAAGGCAAGGTGTTAAAAGTGTTATCCAATGAAAGGTTTTCACACAATGACTACATAAATTAAGATTGAAAGACCTAAACCTTACAATTCAAAAGTTATGGCCAAAGTGAAAGTTTTCTTGTTAATACGTAAATATCTAAAGTCAAAATGTCAAAACTAGTAGTTTCAATAGAAAGCTCTTGTCACAAAGAATTGATGTTTAGAATATGATATTCCTAGTAGCTACCGTTTAAGAATTAGGTTCAAAGTAAAAGTTTGGATTTTTTGTGTAAAAATATGTCAAACTCCAAGGTCAAAGTCAAAGGATCAAGGTTTTTAATATCAAATAAAAGGTCTTGTCCTTACCGTTCAAACGTTATTGCCAAGCAAAAGCAAGTACTAAAACCTCCAAGGTCAAAGTTGTTGGTATCCAATGAAAAGTTTCTTTAAAAAAATAAATATGTGAATTATATGTAAAATATAACAATCTTGGTATCCACTATTCCAATGATATGGCAAAGCTAATAGTTTGGAATTTTTGTGTAAAACTAGATCAAACTCATAGGTCAAGGTCAAAATGTCAAGAGAGAGAGAGAGAGGGAGGGAGGGACGGACACCACAAAAACTATAAACCCCCGAAACTTCGTTCATGTGGGTATAAAAATGTTTTAATGGCCACATTGTATATGGTCAAGTTATTTCATAAGTAAATTGTTTAAATACCCAGATGGAAACATTAAACCATAAAATGTATTGTTCAATTACCCGGATGTATGTGGTTTACGCCTAAAACCTCCCATATCCATCCCCACACCAGACCAGAAGCTCTTCACCCGGATATACGTCATGTGACGTCATATAGAAGATGATGCTCTCGCACGTGATAGGAACGACATTTTCCTGTTGATATTTGGCGGGAGAATTGACGAATCGTAACCAGTTTCTACAGGCCGGATCTTCTGAATCTATGTTGTAAGTACCATAGGTACCCTGTTTATCTACCTTTGAAAACAATAAGATCCTAATGGTTAAGAATGAATTTTAGTTCAGAATATGTTATATATTTTATACTTGATGACAATCATATCCATGTTGATCAAAATTACTTTGAGTTAATGAATATTTAGGGATGAAAAGAATCTAAAAAATGAAGCGTTGTGAGAGTGTTCTATTAGCAATACCAGTCCCCTACAGGTGAGTGTAATCTTGTTCCCTCTAAACTTGAATTTTTTTCAGAAATCATTAGAGTTTAACAAAAATAAAAAAAAAGATCTATAACTCATAAACGTCAAGCAACATACACCAGAAATAAGCTCAATGTCTGGAAGTGTTTAGAAAAATTCAAGAATCATTGAATCGTAACAGAATGAAAACTAGATCGGCAACTTAAAATCAGATCAAAATTTGCCAGGGTTTACATGTCTATGGTTTACATGTAGGAGGAAAAGTGCAAGTTGAACAGACGGACGGATAGCTAGACAAATATACAGACGGACAGGCGGGGGACAAAAGCAGAGTCAACCTTTAGTCCATCGGGTTTCGCCGACAGGGGACTAGGAATATGTAACTAAACTATGCAACTTCATTTCGTTTTCATTCTGTTTTATTCTTTGCGTGATTTTACCTGCCATGAATAAAAATCCTCCTTCTTGTCTACATTGTGCATAAGTCCTTCATGAAAACCGAGAATCGTGAACTTCGGAACAAAGGTCTCCGCCCATGCGCCCATTCCCGCTCCCGGAAGTGACGAATATTTAATTGCAAATCCTAGAGGCGTGGTCAGATTATCTCTCTGGTGAGGCAAGGAACCTAGAGGAATCTTATATGTACAAGATAATGTCAAGGACACGAAAGAGAGGTCAGGAACGCAAAATTTTTTGTATGATCTTGACTACTTTCTAAATTAATTTAACTACTAGTATATCATTTAGATAACTGTGAGGTCAGTGTAATTATTCTATAATTGCTCTATACCTATATCGTATTGTTTTATGAACTTTTGATTATGAATATTGTTTGTAATGTCCATATGTTTCACTGAACGGAAACTAAATGGTAGATGTCTAGCCTTAAGGATGCTCTAAACACTACACAATGCAGAATTCTGTTTGCAGCCTTTCATTGTATTTTTGTGTAATCTGTTGATATATTTCCTGTGTAGATATTTAATGAGGCCGAGTCTTATCAAGTGCGCATGAATTGGTGCAGATTATTTATTTCATGCGCCAATGATTCATCTGCACTGATATGTATTCATACATTGAAGTGACAAATTAAGAGGTATTGGACGTTGAAAAAATAAACTTAGTAATTAATTCCTAGACGAAGCTAGATAGTCTATTTCTAAATTACACAATTTTGTGACTTTTAGCTATGCCTTCGATCTTCTTGAATGAAAAAGAAATCTCTAGGGCAGAAATAGAAAAAAAAATATGGAAAATGTAATTATTTGGCGCATTTCCAACATTTTCCCATAGAGTTCAATTGTAAAATTTGACATCATTTGAGATGACCCCCCCCCCCCTCCCGAAAAAAATGGAAATGTAAATCTTAGAGAATTAAGATTTACTTTCATCATTCAGTTTTAAAAAGTTTTAACTTTCCGAACACTTCAGTCTCAAGGTTCACACCTCCTCCCCCCCTTCCCCCCCCAAAAAATGGCAGGTTAAAAAAATAAAAATAGAATCCCCATTTGAAGATATGATGCACTAATTCCAAGAAGTAGAAAATGCATTTTAACCTGAAATAATTTGTATATCATTTCAAATGAGCAATAATTTGTCCATAGTAAACAATTTTAATTTTTTTTTCAACTGGTCATTCCATGGCACCTGTTTCCATCTGTGATGTTTCGAAGGTCCGTGTTTGCTATGCTCCTTTTTTTGCTTTGTTTTCTGGATGTTGAATATTGTTTGTTATCTCGGTATCTTTCTGATATTGCTGTTTTTCAAAGAGCAACGCACATGCCGACAATCGATATCGAAAAAAAAACAACAACCTTGAATTACTTTATTTGAGAGGAAAATTTTTAACAAATCGTATCTCATTCATTGTGAGAAAAGCTTTTTCTAGTACCTGATCTATCCTATTCTCTACATAAACTTTACCCTTTCCATTATTTTTTTAATAAATTATTCACAAACTGACAAAATTTACATTTTTACTAGATCAAGAAAAGAACAACAAACATTTATTTAAGTAAAAGTTTTCTCTCCTATCAGGGGGTTATTGAACCTTAATACATGTACTTGCAATATTTTTCTTCTCAGCCTCAAAGTCCCATTCCTTCTGAGCAATCTTATCGAGTTCCTGGTAATGCGATAGAGTTCATGTTCATAAAATAGATATCTTCTTTATGTAATAGAGTTCCTATTATTGTGGTAGAGTTCCTGTTAAAGTGTTTGAGTTTCTGTTAATGTGATAGTTTTCCTGTTCATGTAATAGAGTTTCTGTTAATGTAATAGAGTTCAAGTTAATGTAATAGAATTCCTGTTAATATAATACAGTTTCTGTTAATGTAATACAAGGCATTTGAATGTAACAGACAAACAAACAAACAATAAACAAACACTTATTAATGTAGGAGTTATCTCTCACATCAGATGGTCAGTGAATCTTAATATACAGTTTTTGTTGTTGTGAGGTGTGTTGTATTTGTATTATTTCATCATGTATATTATTAGTAACATTAAGTTTCTTGAACATTCCAGAGTGGTCAACATGTTCGGTCATTTTTTCTAGAACATTCTTGAACTTTATTCATGTCCAGAACTTTCCAGGAATATCATGCAGTTACAACTTCTAGAATATTCTAGATTTATATTACTGTATAAATACCCTGTCAATTCGATGCATAGATATACTCTTGTCGTATGAGCACCATTGAGTTACAACTGGGATATATTTTCACTGGGACATTGTGTGCAGCAACGGACACTCTGATGTATGTATTTTTAGATTTTTGCTAAGTTTGTACTTAATGATTTGTATATTACTGTAAATAAATTATAATAATAATAATAATAATAAAACTTTATTTAAAGAAGGTAACCTGGTTAGTGCATGCACTATTCTTCCCCAGGGCCCTCTATATATATGTACATATATCAAATTCAAAATATATACACGTCATCAAGATACAATTCATCATATTCACATACAATTTAGTACATATTATATAGGTTTGAGAATTACAATCACTGAATTATGAATAGAGTGTTCAAATACAGACACATCTTAACAATAACAGTACAATATACGGTATTGAACTCTTATTATGCTTAAATGATTGTACGACAGCTGATAATGTAATTTTCCACATTACGCTTGAATGTTTGTAGAGAATGAGAGAATCTAATTTGTTGGGGAAGTTTATTCCACAGATGTACACCTGAATACTGAAAAGAGGTCTTGAATAAGTTTGTACGAAATTTTGGTAATCTAAGATCATAATTAGTTTCGGATCGCAGGTTATAAGAAGTTGAAGACTGAAATTCAAATAAATTACGAAGATATTCGGGAGTCATTCCACTGAAAATTTTGTATAATAATATGTATTTGTATAGATCAACTAGTTCATAAACTGTTAACCACCCAAGTTTCTCAAACAGTGGTTTAGAAGAAGAATCAGGACTTGCATCAAGGATAATCCTTGCTGCCCTTTTCTGTAATTTAAATAGTCTGTCCATGTCCTGCTTGGGGGCATTACCCCAAACAGTCAAACAATAGTTAATAGATGGTAAAATATAAGCATTGTAATAAAGTTTCCTGGTATGAAGAGGGAGAAATTTAATCCTACGAAGCGTAAATAACTTATAATTAACCGTTTTACAAACTGAGTCAATATGATTTGCATACTGTAACTTATCATCAATATGTACACCAAGAATTTTTCCAGTTTCAACAATTTCAATTGTTTTGTCTGAGGCATAAAGTTGTAAATTTGGATTATCTAATTTTGATTTTCTTTGCTTTGTTCCCATTAACATACATTTTGTTTTATCTACATTTAAAACCATTTGATTTTGAACACACCATTTTTCAATCTCACAAAGATCTGCATTTAGCGTATTTTCTAAACATCGTGCATTTTGATTATTTGAATACAGAGTAACATCATCAGCAAACATATCAATATTTGAATTGTTTACATGTAATGGAAGGTCATTTATGTACAATAAAAATAAAAGAGGGCCCAGAATTGACCCTTGTGGCACTCCTGCTGTGACGGGTTGAATATTGGAGACACATGTTCCAAATTTAACACACTGGGTCCTGTCGTAAAGATATGACTTAAACCATTTTATAGCTGTTTGATCAAATTTGTAATGATTTAATTTCTCTAGAAGAATATAGTGATTCACCAAATCAAAAGCTTTACTAAAATCTATAAATGTAATGCCGATTAGTTCACCACAATCCATTGCATTAAGCCAACTTTCTGTTAGTTTTGTAAGTGAAGTTTGACAAGAATGGAGTTCCCTAAATCCCGACTGGGATTGTGTTAGTAGATCAAATTCATTAGTGAAGTTTTGTATTAGCTTAGCTACATGTTTTTCTATCAGTTTAGATATAGTTGGTAAAATAGAAATGGGTCGATAATTGTTTGGGTCAGCTTTGTCACCTTTCTTAAATATAGGTGTTACTTTGGCTTGTTTTAAATTTGTCGGGAAAATACCACTTACTATGCTAGCATTAATAAGATGAGTTAAAGGTTTACATATATATTTGGATGCGACTTTTAGAAGACGCGGCCCAATAAAGTCAATGCCAGCTGATTTATTGATATTTAGAGAATTTATTGTTAAGTTAAAACTGTGTGATTGATCTTTGCTGGCATTTAGGGTTATTCTGACCCACAACAGAATTGGGGGGCTCGTCCGGATCAAGAATTTCTTGCACTTTTGCAGTTCATTGTCAGAATTCTGTTAATTAAATTGTTAAATTTGACTATAAGCCAGCAAAAATCAACATGGTATTTTCGGTCACAAACTTTCTTAGTTCGCCAAGTGTTCAGGTTTTTGATACGTTAAAAAAGGATGACTTGATCGCATTAGGTTTGCATTTTGGGTTAGATGTTAAATCCTCTCAGAGAAAGCAAGACATTAGAATTAAGGTTGCAAACAAACTAGTAGAAGAAAACATCTTTGAAAAATACGATCTTCCAGAATATACAGTTAAAACAGAGTTAGGCTCTTACAAAATGGCAGAATATCAGTTTCAATTAGAGTTAGAGAAAATGCGATTAGAAAGAGAAAAATTAGAAAGAGAAGAGCGAGAAAGAGACAGAGAAAGAGAAAAGAGAAAGAGAAGAACGAGAGCGTGCTAACGGAAATTTGAATTAGACAAATTAGAAAGACAAGAGCACTTTGAGTTAGAGAAATTAAGATTACAGCAGAAACCAGAACCCTCCTTTGTCAAGAATGAATTTGATGCAGCAAAAAATATTAGGTTAGTTCCGAAATTTCAAGAACAATCTGTAGACAAGTATTTTCCCCAATTCGAGAAAGTCGCAGAAAATCTTAAATGGCCACAACACGTTTGGTCAACAATGTTACAAAGTGTACTGGTTGGCAAAGCAGCTGAGGTATACTCTGCACTAGGAGTAGCTGAAAGTTCAGACTATGAGAAGGTCAAAGCAGCAATATTAAAAGCATATGAATTAGTACCTGAAGCGTATAGACAAAAGTTCAGAAAAAGATAGAAAGTTTGATAATCAAACATTTGTTGAATTTTCACGAGAGAAAGAAGATTTAGTCGATCACTGGTTTAGATCTAAGAAACTTGTTGAGGTACTGTCGTTGCTGAGAATTGCTGATAATTACTGTTGAGGTACTGTCGATGCTGAGATTTACTGATAGTTACTGAGGTCGTTGTTTTTAACCTGGGAAGCTGTAACTTAAAATAGCCTGAGAAATGATTATTTGTTTTTTTTTTAAGTATTTTAACAAATTCATTACAGTCAATTACAAAATAAATTATTCTAAATAAAAAAGTAGTTTTTTTAATTTGTTTTTTTTCGTTT
>NW_026937387.1:0-8011 GCF_032062105.1 Saccostrea cuccullata | reverse complement strand
CCACATGACCTCTGCTCAGAGGTAAGTAGCATTTTTTGTTAATTTTTCTAAGTCCCAACAAATATAAATTTTTCTTGAATTGCCTAAATATACAGGGAATTTAAGTAGAAATAAGACCGATTTTCCTTCGTCTATGTAAACCGTATAATTATAAACCAAAAAATTTAAGGTTAATACGTAATGAACAAAAAATAGACAAATTAGGAGTCGCGACATCTCAAAATCACTTAAGTATCTACTTAGTCGCGACGTAATTTTTCGCCTTACTGAGTATTGCGAACAAGTAGAATTATCCGAAATTTTGTTAATTCAACACATAATCTACTTTAATGCAATTATTTATGTTACATTTTACACTTTCAAACCCCAGGGTTACAATTGTATACGTTTTTCCTTGTATTTCTTAAAAATACAGGTGATTAAAGTAAAATCAGGGTTGTTTTTTCTTCGTCTAAGTTAACCATACAATATAAAGTTTCCAGTTTGCTATTTCATTATGGGTAAACCATATCAATAAAACGTGTACCAGAGCATTAAACGGTCAAAATCTATAAATTTCAATAATTTTGTTCTAACCCTAAGGTTAGAAAGTGTAAAATGTAATATAAACATTGAAGTCATATATCAGATTTATTTCTAGGAAAAATCGATATTTTCTACCCTAAAACAATACCAAAATATTTATTCATAACTTTTAAATACTCAAATGATTTTAATTAAGGGATTAAAAACAATTTCCACTTTCATTTTCTGTATCATCACAAGAGGGGTGTGTTTTGACCTAGATTGGCCATGACCTAGATTGGCCATCTTCGTTTTTAGCCCTATTCCTAACCCTAACCCCCATTAACCCTAACCCCCACTAACCCTAACCCTAACCCTAACCCTAAGCCTAACCCTAACCCTAACACTAACCCTAACCCTAACCCTTAACCCTAACCCTAACCCCCGTTAACCCTAACCCCCACTAACCCTAACCCCCGTTGACCCTGACTTTAACCCCCTGCAAACACTATTTTTCTTTTTTTGCTCATATCTTTTGACTGACTGCTCCGATGTCAACGTTCTTGGTGTCGTTGGAAAGGTTTTGAAGAGCTCTTTACGCTTGCATCAAGATATTGTCGTTTTAGTGAGCAAAAAGTCTAATAACAAGCCATATTCTCAAAAGGCTTGTAAACGGCAAAAAATCTTTATTTCGTGACGGATTTTCAAGTTCTTGGGCTTGTCAGAGAGCTCTTGATAAGGTCTATCGAATGCCGTAAAGTGTAAAAAGATCAAGCCATTTTTTGAGGCTTTTTAGAGCAAATATTGCCTAGGTGTACCCACGCGGCTTACACAGCTATATTTCAACCCTCGCAACTTTAACCGTTTTTGACCTTTAACAACCATCTTCGGATCGTGGACAGAACTTGCCAAGAGCTTCCCAATGAGACCAAGACTTTGAAAATTGCTTGATAACGAACAGAGATACGGATCTTTCAATTTAGCGTCCATTTGTCACCCCTTTGGGGCAGTTTTTGGTCATTTCAGCGAGAGAGGTTCAGGTCAGGGTATCGAGGCCTACGAAACCTTTTATGAAAAGAAAAGTTCCCTTTCCTCCCCGTTTTTTGACTACTGAGGACGTTGCCTACCGGTCCAACCGGAATTACGGCACCTTTTCTTCAAATACCCATAGGTAACACGCCCTTGGGACTAGCAGGCTGAGCTTTTGGTATGTGGATTCCTTGAAGTCTTCTTAACCTTTTATGTACTGAGTTTAGGGCCTCTCTCTCTCACCGTTTTCGCGCTATCGCCCGGAAAAAAAGAACTTAGCGCGGAACGCAAGTTTACCTCCTCTCCGAGCATAACCGCTTTTGGGAGCACTTGAACAGATCCTGCTGAGACCTATTCGGCAACATGCAGGTTGTCGAGATCTGACAACTTTAACTTGTCCAATCCCGGTTTCAAATTGTCTAAGACTTTTTGTACTTTTTCCATATGTTTAGTCATTAAATCTTTGGAGAGAGAAAGTATTTCTGCAAACTCTTTGCAGCTTCCAGGAGTCCCTGTCAGGGTGTATCACTGACAAAAGAACAGTGTTTCGATTGCATGCCATTCTCCAGATATTGATGATTGAAAATGGTCAAAAATTCTCAATTTGTCAATTTCTAAACACAATCTTTGGTGTAAATAAGAAACCATTTTTCCCCCTTTTCCTGACACATTGATTTTATGGCTCCGACTTAGTCGTGTTGTCCGTTTTCTTAGCTTTCCAACGACACCAAAGTCGTCTAACTTAACCGCATAGGTCTGAATAAAAATATTCATGTTTTATATGAAATCAACAGAAATAAGGACAAATCAGGTGTCGCAACATGTTGAAATCAATAAAGTAATTCTTTTGAGGTTGCGACATCATTTTTCGACTAACTAAGTATTGCGAACAATTTGACACATGATATGTTATTGTAGTAGAAATTTCCTTGATCAAATTAGTAATATGCAAATTAGTTATCAATCTGATGCTTCCTACTGTGTTTGCTATGTAACATTAAACGTTGTAGTGACCAAGACAAAGACGATGACTCAGCGTCTTTTGGGGGACTATATATACTGGCGAGCGCTGATGCTCGTGGTTAGTCTACCAGTGGCAGTTGATCAGTACGGATCAGGATAAAAAGGGTAAGGAATTTATTGTGCTTCATTTGCGGGTCTCAATATACTGGAGATCCCACAGTACATATTACACTTCTTATATATCATTTTATGTTTTATCTTACAGGAAAATCAACCTTCATTAAATATGAATAACCTGAAATAAAAAGAAATATTTGACAGCTTCCTTCCACATGACCTCTGCTCAGAGGTAAGTAGCATTTTTTGTTAATTTTTCTAAGTCCCAACAAATATAAATTTTTCTTGAATTGCCTAAATATACAGGGAATTTAAGTAGAAATAAGACCGATTTTCCTTCGTCTATGTAAACCGTATAATTATAAACCAAAAAATTTAAGGTTAATACGTAATCGACAAAAATAAGGACAAATTAGGAGTCGCGACATCTCAAAATCACTTAAGTATCTCTTACTCTTACTGAGTATTGCGAACAAGTAGAATTATCCGAAATTTTGTTAATTCAACACATAATCTACTTTAATGCAATTATTTATGTTACATTTTACACTTTCAAACCCCAGGGTTACAATTGTATACGTTTTTCCTTGTATTTCTTAAAAATACAGGTGATTAAAGTAAAATCAGGGTTGTTTTTTCTTCGTCTAAGTTAACCATACAATATAAAGTTTCCAGTTTGCTATTTCATTATTAGGGTAAACCATATCAATAAAACGTGTACCAGAGCATTAAACGGTCAAAATCTATAAATTTCAATAATTTTGTTCTAACCCTAAGGTTGGAAAGTGTAAAATGTAATATAAACATTGAAGTCATATATCAGATTTATTTCTAGGAAAAATCGATATTTTCTACCCTAAAACAATACCAAAATATTTATTCATAACTTTTAAATACTCAAATGATTTTAATTTAGGGATTAAAAACATAAAAATATTTGGTAAATAATTGTGTAAAGAGCTTAGACCTCCTCGGCAACGTGCAGGTTGTCGAGATCTGACCACTTCAACTTGTCCAATCCCGGTTTCAAATTTTCTAAGACTTTTGTACATTTTCCGCATGTTTAGTCATTAATATCTTTAGAGAGAAAAAGTATTTCTGCAAACTCTTTGCAGCTTCCACGAGTCCCTGTCGGTGTGTATCACTGACACAAGAGGGGTGTGTCCATTGCATGCCATTCTACAGATATTGAAGGTTGAAAATGGTAAAAAATTCTCCATTTGTTAATTTCTTTGGTGTAGATAAGAAGCTTTTTTTCTCCCTTTCCTGTCACGTAGGTTTCAAGTGTCTGATTTAGTCATGTTGTCCGTTTTCTTACCTTTCCAACGACACCAAACTCGTCTTGATCCGATAATAAATAAGAAAGTTATGAGCTTCTGAAAATTTCGCATTGTCCTTTACTATTGCTTCTATCCATGACTTTCACTTTCCACTTTCATTTTCTTAATCCTTTTTTGACCTAGATTGGCCATGACCTAGATTGGCCATCTTCGTTTTTAGCCCTATTCCTAACCCTAACCCTAACCCTAAACCTAACCCCCATTAACCCTAACCCTAACCCTAACCCCCACTAACCCTAACCCTAACCCCCATTAACCCTAACCCTAACACTAACCCTAACCCTAACCCTTAACCCTAACCCTAACCCCCGTTAACCCTAACCCCCACTAACCCTAACCCCCGTTGACCCTGACTTTAACCCCCTGCAAACACTATTTTTCTTTTTTTGCTCATATCTTTTGACTGACTGCTCCGATGTCAACGTTCTTGGTGTCGTTGGAAAGGTTTTGAAGAGCTCTTTACGCTTGCATCAAGATATTGTCGTTTTAGTGAACAAAAAGTCTAATAACAAGCCATATTCTCAAAAGGCTTGTAAACGGCAAAAAATCTTTATTTCGTGACGGATTTTCAAGTTCTTGGGCTTGTCAGAGAGCTCTTGATAAGGTCTATCGAATGCCGTAAAGTGTAAAAAGATCAAGCCATTTTTTGAGGCTTTTTAGAGCAAATATTGCCTAGGTGTACCCACGCGGCTTACACAGATATATTTCAACCCTCGCAACTTTAACCGTTTTTGACCTTTAACAACCATCTTCGGATCGTGGACAGAACTTGCCAAGAGCTTCCCAATGAGACCAAGACTTTGAAAATTGCTTGATAACGAACAGAGATACGGATCTTTCAATTTAGCGTCCATTTGTCACCCCTTTGGGGCAGTTTTTGGTCATTTCAGCGAGAGAGGTTCAGGTCAGGGTATCGAGGCCTACGAAACCTTTTATGAAAAGAAAAGTTCCCTTTCCTCCCCGTTTTTTGACTACTGAGGACGTTGCCTACCGGTCCAACCGGAATTACGGCACCTTTTCTTCAAATACCCATAGGTAACACGCCCTTGGGACTAGCAGGCTGAGCTTTTGGTATGTGGATTCCTTGAAGTCTTCTTAACCTTTTATGTACTGAGTTTAGGGCCTCTCTCTCTCACCGTTTTCGCGCTATCGCCCGGAAAAAAAGAACTTAGCGCGGAACGCAAGTTTACCTCCTCTCCGAGCATAACCGCTTTTGGGAGCACTTGAACAGATCCTGCTGAGACCTATTCGGCAACATGCAGGTTGTCGAGATCTGACAACTTTAACTTGTCCAATCCCGGTTTCAAATTGTCTAAGACTTTTTGTACTTTTTCCATATGTTTAGTCATTAAATCTTTGGAGAGAGAAAGTATTTCTGCAAACTCTTTGCAGCTTCCAGGAGTCCCTGTCAGGGTGTATCACTGACAAAAGAACAGTGTTTCGATTGCATGCCATTCTCCAGATATTGATGATTGAAAATGGTCAAAAATTCTCAATTTGTCAATTTCTAAACACAATCTTTGGTGTAAATAAGAAACCATTTTTCCCCCTTTTCCTGACACATTGATTTTATGGCTCCGACTTAGTCGTGTTGTCCGTTTTCTTAGCTTTCCAACGACACCAAAGTCGTCTAACTTAACCGCATAGGTCTAAATAAAAATATTCATGTTTTATATGAAATCAACAGAAATAAGGACAAATCAGGTGTCGCAACATGTTGAAATCAATAAAGTAATTCTTTTGAGGTTGCGACATCATTTTTCGACTAACTAAGTATTGCGAACAATTTGACACATGATATGTTATTGTAGTAGAAATTTCCTTGATCAAATTAGTAATATGCAAATTAGTTATCAATTGATGCTTCCTACTGTGTTTGCTATGTAACATTAAACGTTGTAGTGACCAAGACAAAGACGATGACTCAGCGTTTTTGGGGGACTATATATAGTTGCGAGGGTGATGCTTTAGGGTTAGGGTGGCAGTTGATCTGAAGACATAGGGGTCTAAATTTAAAATACTATTCTTATATATCATTTTATGTTTTATCTTACAGGAAAATCAATTAAATATGAATAACCTGAAATAAAAAGAAATATTTGGAAAACAAGCAGTCACATAAGAAATGTTAAACTTTTCTAAAAACAAAGATAAATCGCAACAGAAGTGTTGAAAAAGGAAATAAAGGCGATAAGCAATAGGAAAGGATAATGTATATTTTATGTGCGACTCATTTATTATTTATTATCGTCAAGGAAAGTTTGGTGTTTGGAAAGGTATTGCAATTAAACAAAAAAATGAAAGTGGAATATTGAAAGTCAAACAATGACACAGGAAAGGAACAATGCGAAATTTTCTTTGATAAACAAAGAAATTAACATTGTAGTAGAAATTTCCTCGCACACCAAAGATCAAAATAGTTGTCATAGAAACCTCCATATGCCAAACTCACTTGCGAAGGACAAAGGGGACTGGCATGCAATGGACAGTCTTCGTCTATACACACCGACAGTGGAAGCTGCATTGATACTTTTTCTATGATATTAATGACTAAACATAAAAAATGTACAAAAGTCTTATTTGAAACCGGGAGGACAAGTAAGTGAGATTTTTGTGCTTATACAATTATTTACCAAATATTTTTATGTTTTTTAATCCCTAAATTAAAAAATCGAGTATTTAAAAGTTATGAATGAAATATTTTGGTATTGTTTTAGGGTAGAAAATATCTTTTTCCTAGAAATAAATCTGATATATGACTTCAATGTTTATATTACATTTTACACTTTCCAACCTGGAAAATTATTGAAATTTATAGATCCCACAATGTACACGTTTTATTGATCATATTACACTTAATGAAATAGCAAACTAAATCACTTTATATTGTAATATCAATTTTATTTAATCTTACAAAATTGCGGGGTTTGAAAGTGTAAAATGTAACATAAATAATTGCATTAAATATTATGTGTTGAATTAACAAAATTTCGGATAATTCTAACCTGTTCGCAATACTCAGTAATTTCAGGTGTATATATATTTTAAATTTTTTGGTTTATAATTATACGGTTTACATAGACGAAGGAAAATCGGTCTTATTTCTACTCTTCCCTGTATATTTAGGCAATTCAAGAAAAATTTATATTTGTTGGGACTTAGAAAAATTAACAAAAAATGCTCCTTATCTGAGCAGAGGTCAGGGAAGGAAGCTGTCAAATATTTCTTTTTAACAGTATTATTTAATCTCGGAATAATTATTTATCTCGGAATAAGTAAATGTGTGTGCCTATATGTTACCTTAGTTTCTCGTATCAGTTTCCACTGTAGTAGATGTTGACTAAGTGGGTAAGTGTGTATATGGGTACCAAATATATCTAACTGAAATATGTTGACTAAGTGGGTAAGTGTGTATATGGGTACCAAATAAATTTAATGAAATATTGCAAAGTTGTTGTTTTAGATATTTTTTTTCATGTTTCTGTTCTCTTTTAATTTCAAATTTTCATTTTTTTTTTGTTTTTAATTATTTTTTCTGCAATAGTTTGGTATTGTGTAGTGAATCTGATGTTATGCTTTAGGGGTTAGTCAGTTTCCCATGCACAGCATGGACTAACCCATTTGCGCATGCGTTACTCTCGGGGGTTAGTCAGATTTCCATGCATCGCATAGACTAACCCATCTGCGCATGCCTCAATATTTACTCGCTAATCTCTGCATTTTCCTTCGTATAAGCGGCAATATTAAGTAATCCTTCAAAACGATCCGTCTTTTAACTAGGAGACTTATTGTTCACAGAACAATAAGAGGTCTTTCCACCTTCTTTGAATTTTTCAAATTTGCTTTATATCTGACTCCTTAAAATTAAATTCGATAAGAAATTAAAATTGTCTAAAAGGATAGAAAAAATGAAAATCAAAAAAAAAATGAAATGACCTTGACCTTTGACCTTGAAATAATAATCAAGGTCAAAGGTAGAAGGATAAATCCACAATGACCCATGTTTCTACGACTTATATTTTTCAAGTTATAAGGTTTTATATTAAGTACAAAGAAGT
>NW_026937386.1:0-7858 GCF_032062105.1 Saccostrea cuccullata | reverse complement strand
AATGCTATCAATTATTAGATTTTCATTGAATATAGAAAAGATATCGTAAAAGTGAAATGCATTGAAAGATTGAAAGTTTTGAATTAAACTCTTTTATTTTGACTTTGTTCAGATCAAATAATTTTCTTTGATCATCAAGCTTTAATGAACTTTTCAGTGTTACATATCAAACACGCATCGAAAACCTTCTATTCCGAAGTAGTTTAATATGTGAACTATAGAAAATCATCAAAAAACCCTAGCTAAGTAACAATGGCGGACCAATGATAGTTAAATTGTGGAATCAATGACGTTTATAAAGTAGTATAATAATTTTACAAAGTGTCTTTTTTGATGAAAAAATTAATATTCTGTTCATGCATGGAAGTATATGATTGTATACTTGATTTAGAAACGAAACATACACTAAACACTTACCTAACGTTCCCGTGGCGGGTCCTGCAAGAAAGAGTTGATATTTCTCTGTTTGACTGGAGACGAGAACTTATCGTACATTTCAAACAGCGTTCTACCATCGTGGAGAATGATGGACACATAAAGGGATGAGTTGTTTTCTTTTGTTAACAGATGTATTAAGTCATTTCTTATATTAAGATATAATTGAAATCAACAAAAAGTCTATAGAATACAATTAATTCTGTTTTGATTATGAATATGAATATATCTATAAGAAAAATCAAATTATGTTCCTATACAACACTGTACAATGAAGTGTTTATTTTCGTCTTCTTAAGGCCATGCCACCTAGTGATTTTTATTTCATGCTTTCATTATTATTTAAGATATCAATACATTACCATGAGCGGAAATCGTCCAACACACATATTACCCAGAATTAAAAGTCAGATGCTTGATACGAATCCATTTTTTCATTATTCACACTTTGTCAAATTTTGAAGCCGATGAAAGTTCCTATTTGAAAGTGTTTTACACTTACCAACCCATACATCCTGTTCTGGTGACCCAAAACCATTTTTATATGCTGTCCAATCCCTGTCAAAACTCAGAGATCCATTCATGCGTTTTTGGATTGCCTTTAAAAGTCAACATAGTGTATAGCGATACGATTCAGTGCTTCAAACAATTGTGTGATCATTATGTTATAAAATGAAGTAAAAATATTAATATCTTTTTCCATCCATTATTCTTTAGAACAGGAAAAACACTGAGTTTAAATTATATAATGAAATAAGACCACCATTTTGTATTATATATTACATACCGTCCATCCCCCGCCCATCGTCGTCATGTCACAGTAAACAGTTACAGTACTGGTAGTGGTGCCATAGGGATAGATTTCATACACCCCTGAATCCGTGTAACCCTCCCCATGTAGATCCTTACAATCTATGGGAATTACTGGAAGCAGAAAATAAACAATCTACAGAAAGAACCAAAACACAGTGTTAGAATCATATAATTTATATTCACATTTATTAAGAAGATGGATGATACCAGTTAGAATGATCAAGGTTAATTGTTAAGGTTAAGATGACAATTACAATGTAGTAGACTGTAGCACGTCCTTACTGCCTAAAATTATTTACCTGCCTAAATTCGTCAAATCTTTTAACTAAAATTTCTTTTCAAAAATACCATTCGGCAGAGAATGCTTAGAAGTCCAAGACGCAGTGTTCTAAACTTAGTTTTAGAATAGTTACTGCATGCCCATGGAGAGCTGCGGATTTTGTCCTATACGCGGCACTCAGGTCCTTTGAGCAGTGAGGGATCTTTTTCGTGCCCGCACCTACTGCGACCCAAGTCCTTGGCTTATGCGCGCTGATCCCACAAAAGGGATGTATTTAAATAGCATACTTGTTTATTTTTAAGTCAATTACAAAAAATAATTTTTTAATGGTAAACAAAGGATAAAATGTTATTAATTTGAATTAAATTTTATTTCTGCATTGTGTCATAGTTTAAGCTTTAAACTTTCTAAATTAGTGTTTCTTTCTAAAAACAAGTAGACTTTTTTTTATCAAAGATAATACCAGGGGAAATGAAAAAAAAATAATTAAAAAAAATTACAAAATATAATTCCATTCATTTCAAATTCATCAGTATTTCAGAAAAATGAAGTTCGAAGACGAGGCTCTTATTTAGTATTATAAAAGTCGAAAAAAAAACATTTAAGTCTTCCACATGTTACATCTTAATAAGAAAGTATTATCTCAAGAAAAAAATAGTACTGTACATAGTAAAGAATAATCAACCAATTCTTCTTAAATGTTGTGTGAGAAAATGATGTTAAGATTTTTGGGAGACGAATAATAGCTATACATGTACATACAGCCGTGTGAGTAGTATCTCCAGCCATCCTCATTAGATACTCCCGACGTGAAATTCTTCTTGTGGGTTCGACATTTCTTCATTTGAGAGTGGAAACCGAAAATGGTACACTCCCTTTGACAGCGGGCTGCACACTCTATATCAGATTTAGAATTGTATTCTCCTAGAAGTTCTTCATTTGATTTTTTATTATCCATTTCCAGTTTTGCGGTATATTTCCGCGAAATAATGGTGGACTGAGACACCACAAAGAAGACAAAAATTAAATAGAAAGCCCATGTAGCGCCCATATTGTAATTTGTATTCAAAGCTACCGTCTGCGTACCTGTAAGAATGTGCAATATGTTATACCAAACGCTTAATTATAAATATCAAAACATATTTCATTTATTGATACGTGATTGGCTAACGGTTACGTACTCTGTTTGGTTCAATCATTTTAATATTGATTTGTTGAATCTGATGTAAGTTACTATACATTTTTACTTTGCAATTGTAATTCTGAATATTAAAATGAATGTTCACATTGCATATAAAGGTATAGTTCAAATCCAGAGCAGGTCTTATACAAATTAGCTGTGTTTTAGAATGATCTGTCCTGATATTATTGAATTTTTAAATCTTTGCATTAAATTGATGTTTCGTTCTCTTAATAAAATTATTATTAAGTTAATATTTTAAAGGTGAATAGACACAGATTTGAGGTTAATATTTTTGTGTATGTTATCACGACTTATATATTGTAATAGCATTTTACAAGAAAATTCATTGAAAATCTTAATCTTACAAGATGTGAATGAATTAACCGTTGTACATATTTATTTCTGAAATATAAGTTTTACAATACCATAATGTTATTTCTGTAAATATTTTTTTATAGTCAAATAGGTATCACGTTTTAATAGGAAAACTATATAACATTTAAGCCTTGAAGCGTTTTTAACTGACTATAAAAAGTTTTTTCCTCAGCAGCATAACAAAGAGTTTATCAGGGGAGAAATCCTGGTTTCGACATAAATACATATGACCAAATAAAATGTAATTAGCAAAAAGACAAGGATATACAGAGATAAACATTAAATTATGGAATACAAGTCATGTTATAAATGCATGAGAGTGCCAACTACCGAATACTCATAGAGTTCATGGAACAATTACGACTCATTTTTGTCTAGAAAAGCGATTTTTACATGGGACTTCCGCCAATTTTACTTCATCATCAAAATTTATTCATTCAATAATTTTTGCATGCTTTTCTTGTCTGTTTATTTTCGTAATTAATAAATCAAACACTTGCAGAATGAAATCCAAGTTCTTTTCAAAACAAATTATTGTAAGAATGTGTCTTACATACAAAGATTCTGCTTGTATGTGCTTTGGCAACAGGGACTTGTACGTCATTTAAACAATAAAATGCTTTCTTTGGTTGTTAGTAAAGGAATGAAGGTCGCAGCTGTTGCAGAAAAAAATACATAGCTGCGACCTTCATTCCCGTACTGACAACCAAAGAAAGACATTTTATTGTTTATACTTACATCTCTTTCAATAATCATTTAAAGTAGAATAAAAAAGATTTATTATTGTTTAAATGATGCGAACGTCTTTGTACGTTTCATTGATGGAACAGGCACTGATCAAGAAATCGATACAGGTGACATGCCTAGTGTAGTTTATGCACTGATTAACGCAATGGATTTTCTTAAGAAATAAAGGAGAAAATATTTAGTGTATGTAAATATATACATGTAATCATGATCATTTCCGTTATCATTTCTGAAATACTTAAGAAGGAGAGATGGTATTCATAAGACGGTATTCATCATTAACTGTTTGACATGATACCTCACATTCACATTATACACTTATATTCCAACTTTTAGTTATTAAGCCTACATATTTGTTGTGCTTGATTGAAAAGTCCTATTACATTCACGTTGTTCCACTCTGGATTTGAAATATTCCAACCTAATCGATATTATCATAACAACTTAACATAAAAAGCACTTCCTCGTCTCCAGTATTCTTCTCTTTGTTTTAGGAAAGACACTTGAATTGTCACAACATTCTGTGGAAATACTTTTGAATCAGAGTTTGAAAACGTTTAAGTTTTTCTAATGAGGATGAAATAGTTTTGTCAGTTTTTTAGGTACTTATGTTTTATAGCAACGAGTGTCTTATCCATATGAATTTCTTTTGACAAAGGGGAACGTTGATGATGAAGATTTGTACTGATTCATAAGGTGAAAATGTTGAATAGTGAATTAAAAGGATCCCGGAGAAATAGTGTTAGATGTGGAATAGTTTGTACAAGTATATATTATGAGTTACTAGTAAATTAATAAATAGTGTACCTATAGATGAATAAGATTTAAAGTTTGAATAGTGTTCCTAAAGATAAATTACATTTAGATTGGAAATATTGTGTTTACAGATGAATTAGATTTATATTTGCAATAAGATGTTTGTGGAAAAAAAGAAAAGTAATCATTTTTGCCAGCACAAAATTAAATACTTCATAACATTATTATTTTTAAAACATTTAGTGCAGTTAAAACAAATAAAACAATTGGCAACGCATTGATATATGACAAAATTCAATAATATATTAAAATCCTGCATCCTTTCTCCTATTATTTTTACCTGGCGATATATGACAACATTTAATGAAATACTAAAAGACCGGCATCCTTTTTCCTATAACATTTACCTATTGTCAAAATCAGATGATTTATTAAACGTATATGGTGATTATTTCCTTTATTATAAAATCCGCTTTCATGGATTCGTGTAAGGATGGTCGCAGTTTTGGACCAGTTTTGAGCTAATGGGTTTTTGCAAAGGGATAGAATGCTTTGAGCATATAAATTATTTAGTTTTAAATAAATAAGAGATCTTAATCATCGGTAACAGATACCCATGATCTTTTCATTACTTTTGTAGTGTTTATATGGTGTAAAATAATTCAACCATTACAGTCGTGTAAGCATTTACAGCCTAAACTGAGAATTCTTTCCAGAATTGAATTTTTTCAACTTGAAATCTAAACAGAAAGGTGGCATTTATAGCTATAAAAAGATATTTATATTTCCTTTGCACAATGGTTTGATAGTACAACCGAGGACTTACACACTATATCTCTATGCTTCTGACAGTAAAAAGGCTGCATGTCAGTTGGTATCAGATAACTAAAAAGCATCAACACTGAAAACATTAAATTGAATGAAAACATTCATTACAATGTTTTCGATTCTGCTGTGAAAAATGTCTTGAAATACAAACGAAAAGGCGAAATTTATAGCTATAACACGATGGGTTCATTTTATAAATTGTATTTCAGAAGAATTGTCTACAAGTGGTAATGCAACAGATACAGGTACTCATAGTTCACTTTCTAGGGAGAAAATTCTTCGAAATCATATGTCAATTTTGAATGTTTTTAATATTCCAAACAACCAAAATGAATTTGAATTACCATATGGATATATCTTGGATTCCGAAACTTCATTCAGTCGATACATTGCGGGTTCCAGTAAATGTCCAGGAAAGCCTCTCTCTCTCTACCCTTCACTACGTTTTTAAGAAATGAGAAACGTTCAGAGTACTATGCAATACTATATTCAATAACTGATGTAATTCAGATGTGGATACTTCAAAATTCCAAGGAATATTTGGAAAATTTTGAATAACAATTTTACCTTGATCAACAGCTAAAACGAACTTTCGACTTTTTAACACAACCTTCTACACAATAAATTTACGTCCAGGCTCTTTTATAGCGTTGACAGCTGCTTTTTAAATAAAAATGGAACTCGTAAATAAACTTACCTTGTCATTCGACATTTGCAACATTATGTTACTAAAAAACATTCTGATAATACAAAAAAAACTCGGAAATTGACGTTTAAAAGATGCTTGCGGAAGGACGTGACCTAGTTTAGTCACAGTGTAAAGTAAGGAAGGATTACGTCGACCTGTGATTTATTCGCTTAGTCCTTTTTCCAAAACTTTGCAGGGTTAAAAAGTTTGTAATTTTCAAAACTATGGGCCCTAAAATAACACGGAGGAGAGCAAATCACAGAATAATTCAACCCTGGTATTGAGAGTCACTGAAGTCACTGCAGCGTGACCACAGATGTTCGAATTTGCTACTCATGATTGCTTGCGGTCAATTACTAGTAAATTGGACAATATCACGATTTTGCAGCAACCAGTAATTAACATAAATCGAAATCTTTGGGTGATGATGGGTTAGAGGAACGTATAAAGTACATCGACCAACAAGATGAGAGTACCGTTTGAGAAATTGAGATTCTGAAATTAATAAACTATTATTTGCGAAAAGAACTTCAAGTTTCAAAGTCGTCAACAAAGATAGAATGGTCAGTCAGCAGAATGAATCGGTGGACCTCTGAGGGAGTTCGATAACGGACATTATTCTCATACATTACTTAGCTGAAAATGAAAAGGAAGATTTGAACACTTGAGTGAGGGAGATGATCAAGATGCATTGGAATTTGAAAGTTGGCTTCATAAGGTTACACCAAAACGAATAGAAATTCCCTGGTTATTCTAAACGAAGGAAAATAACAAAGAAATTACAGAACTACAACGATAAAGAACCCACCCTCTAGCTATTTGTCAAAGGGGGAAATGGCAAGACTAACAGCACGCCTTTCTATATTACTCCACAGACTCCACTGGAAATAAATGAGATTAAAAAGAATCTGCAGGAGCATCGAGAAGAAAATTCATAATAAATATACCGGTAGTGGGAAATAAGCTTTCCTTTATTATCTTCCCAAATGGAAGAGTGTACCGTGACAAGGAGTTACCACCATAAGCTGTGGATCTACTCATGTTGGACAAAGATGAAATTGAAAAACTGGGTGAATTAGATATAAGCAAGTGTGACAGTGTAACAGAAGATGGAAATACCTTTACTTCATTAACTGCCAAAATTCAGACATAATTATGCACATGCCAGCATCGTATACAGATTATTTTACGTAATCTGGACTATGCTTGTGTCAACCATAATATTCTAGTGTACTGATTCAAAGATGTCAAATAACGAGTGCACGACGGTTACTGTTACAATCGAGAGCACGGGGCCGGACGTCGAATGCTAAAGGTACTTGTTGAGTGAGATGTATCGAATGTAACGGCTGTCATTTCGAGGAAAACTGGTAGATTTTTGGGTCCCCGTGGCTTTGACATTAAGAATGATCTCGTTAACAAAGCCTTTAATCGCACTTGTTACTAAGAACTAAACAGGTGAACACAAATCAAACACTGTCCCTGTGTAGCATGCACAAGATTTTTTTTAAATTTGTAATTATTACTTATTATTTAATTATTTCTTTACTTTCTTTTTATATCTTTTATCTAGATTTGATTACTTTCCCCTAGATTGAGTTTTTTTGAAAAATATCCGTTACACGTTTATATTCATATGAAACATATGGACATTATGAACGGTATTCAAGGTTAAAAGTCCATAAAACATTTTTATTCACACGTTATCAATATGTAGCAAATTGGTTATTTCGGATCTTATTTGCGATTGTAT
>NW_026937385.1:27500-80036 GCF_032062105.1 Saccostrea cuccullata | reverse complement strand
TGGTGAAGGGCGTGCCCTGTCGCTTCGCCTATAATTTGTTTGTAGTATCGTCCGTTGAATTTGAAAAAAAATATTTTCAAGTATACATCTGAGAAAAAAAGATAAGGTCTGCAAATGGAGTAAATTCCAAATTAGAATGGTCTGCTAAATACGCTTTCTGGACAGAATGTAGCAACTCATCAAATTCAATGTTACTACTCGACGATGACTGCCCTGTGTATATTGTTCCGGGAAAGTTCCAAGGCCTTAATGTGTTCAACTTGTGTCTTTAATCTTTCATCTTTCCAGTTCCATTTTAGCATCAGCCTGACCTTTGTTTTTTTTATCCCAGTTTTTGGAAAGTACTGCTCTTGATGTTGTTAATTCCCTTATTTTTCTTCTCAATGCAAGTTTCAAAGTTGTCTGTTAGTTTTTAATTGTTCTCTGGCGTACTAGTTTCTGAGTATCTTTCCAGAATTTTAGGAATTCTTCGCCGCCTTCTGGATTTGGAAAATTCAACTAACAACGGAATTTTAATGAGAGCCAACTAGGATAAATGTTAGTTCTCATTGCATTTATTATACTCTCGTTTTTCTTGGTGTATTCTTGTCTTTCTTGCATTAATTGATAAATGAATCCGATAAACGGTTTAATTTTATCTTGTAGTTTAGAGCCAGTGTTAATACTGTCCTCATTGAGCTTTAAAGTTAAATCCAGGTCGTCATCCTCTTGCAGATAGACTGCTTCTTGATAACAAGGAATGTGTTTATCTTCCAGTTTTGTTGTCTTGTTTTCAAACTTCTTTAATGACAATTTGTTGTCAGTTTATACCTCATCAGGGGTCCCAGTTAAGATATTCCATGATTACTGGAAATTTGATTTTATAATAGAACTCCTATATTAGGCTTACTATACGCAAATGCAAAAAATACGACGGTATCCCAAAATCCAGACATGTCTAAAACTTATACATTTAAAACATGTCTGAATGGGCTTTTTTACCATTGCATAATGCAAAAGGGATGAGGGCATGAATAACTTCATGTGAGAGTTTATTGATATTAGTTTTTGCGTTGCTATATCTGTTTGAACTCGTTTATGTAAAAGGCCCTGTACTCACTTTTATGATTTTCTTTAATTTTAAGACATGAAAGAGAGTGTGGATATCCTGGTTTACATCATCGTCGGATACCCACGGGTGATCTCGTCTTAAGTAAATGACGAGATCACCCGTGGGTATCCGAGGATGGGTTTACATCTGTTAATAAGTTTGTAGTAAAAATGGATGAGCTTATTCATAGTACCTTTGTTGTTAATAGTATACATCTCTAAGGTAAACAGCTTCCATCTGTTAAAAAACTAGGTAATCACCGGAAAATCACTAGTTTTTTAATCTTAATTCATCATTTTTTTACCTGATCATTTTATCTTTCAATGAAAGTTAGAATTCTTGAAAAGATTCATCACAACACAAATAGTCCGTCGCTGAGTACACCTCTCCGTAGACAACGAGAAAAATTTTGGATTAGAAAACTAGGGAGAGCCTTTCCCTATGGGTGTACAATGACAATGTCGATAGTGTTGGAAATCTTTCCAGTCCACAGTGTAACAATGTAAATGTTATGGAACTTTTTAACCATATACAGAGACGTAAGCGAAGTCATGGGCATCGATCTTACAACAAACCTGCAATACACGATGTCTCTTTTGATTCGTTACTACCTTATGTTAATCAACAGTTAGATCTACATCATATTTGCACCATACTCTACATTGTCCCTTTGAAACTTTTGAATAGTCTTCTTGAAAAGGCCTAGGAAAATCCAATTTTTAATTCCTCGACACCAAAATATAGGCTCGGATCTGTGATTAGGGATATTGCAAACAAAAGGCTTTGTAAACCCGCACGTTTACGGAAGAAAATTCAGCTAGAGCAATGCGTCTTTTCCTTAAACTTCAATATCCCAATAAAGGGATTGACGCGGTTAATATATTTAATATTCTTAATCACAAAAGGGTCCGGTCCTGTATTCCACCATATTTCAAGTTAAAGACTACACCTTGTATTTCCTATAGATATATACAGTCAATTCTCGAATTATCGCCATTCGATTCATCGCCATTTTCGCAATACCGCCATGATTCCCTAAGAACGTTTGTCCTGCTATATAAAATTCTCTTTATAACGCCAAATTCGCATACCGCCATCCGCCACCCTGTTTTCACAACAAACGTCCATTTTTAAGTGTCAATTATCTCGATATACCGCCACAGGTGCGTGTGGTCAGTAAAGCGCGGCTAATTGGTTGACACTATCCCTGTTGTAAAGCATGCAAGGCAGACAAGGTACATGCAATTAAGTAATTAAACAAGAACTAAATAAACAAAGATTTCAACATGAACTGTTATAATATTTTTGTTTTCTGTTTAATTAAAATCATTTAGTCATGGCTTTGCCACGAAAGCGGTCGTTGTTAAAGTACGCCGATAACTATATAATTTAGATGCTCTCTGCTTCAAACGTTGCAAAGTTTGCTGAAAAAATAATTATACGGTATAAATTGTGTTTTTTAATTAACAATGTTGCCATAAACAATAAATTTATTCAAGAATTCATTTTACTTACTATCGGCAATATATCACGACGATCGACCCAGCATGTTTTTTTTTCAATAGCAGAACTGCAGATTTAAATGCACACCCATGTACTTGTATTTATTTCATAGTTGCACATTTTGTTTTAGCGAATTTGTACATTAAAAAATTACTTGAAGTATTTTCAATCAGAAATATGATTTTATATACATTTACATGTTAAAATAAGAATAGAAACGCTTTATGGTATTTCTAAGAACGGTAACTCTACTTCTTGTTTTCCAGAAGATGGAAAATTCAATTCATCGCCAAATTCGTTATACCGCCATGATTTCTAAATTACAAAAGGTGGCGGTTTATCGAGAATTAACTGTACATTAACCATTGCTTCCAAACTTTTCAATTACAAAAAAAAAAATTTACATGGCCTGGGCACCGAGTATCTAAAAAATACTGTAAACGTACAACATTTGGCGGTGTTTTCTTTTTAGCGCTTTTGGCGGAAAGATACTTCCGCTAATTCAAGTACATCGCTACTTGTCTTAAACATTCATACATGAATAAGAACATCAAGAAAAGCGCTAAATCAAATCTACGCTAACTTGTAAAAAATCTTTTTCCGCTAAATATAATACAGTTACCTTAATCCTCCACCGTGTCCATGTTTTTCTTTGCCCTATAACTAAAGTCCTGCTGTATAAAAGTTAATAATGAGGACCTTATATCACTTATTTTAAAAGGTCCTAAATATAGGGAACCCCGATCCTTCCACTGGCGTCGGAATTTCATAAATATTATGGATTCTGTGAAAAATTACGCCAGACGATGGGCCAGATATGAAAAAGAAGACGTTGAAACTTTGTCAGAATGGATTAGATGTATCAGGTCCATCAAGCAATTCTTCTGTGTGCAATAATCCAGAAGTAAAAAAGAAATAGATAAATTACATGATCAGTACGTACTGGTCTCTGCCGACAAAGTAGGTAAGAACATTGTCTTCGTTTGTAAGGCTCATTATATGAATTGTATTTTTGAAGAACTTCGATTTAATTCTACAAGTAGGTACAAGTGGTAATCCTACTTATACTCATACTTCCCTTTCTAAGAAAGAAATTCAAAATCATATGTTTAAAATAGTTTTAATATTCCACAGAGCCAAAATGAATTTGAACTACACTATATATATTGATTCCGAAACTTCATAAAAATCCTAACAAACAAAGATACATTGTGGGTTCCAGTAAATGTACAACTAAGCCTCTTTCGCTACTCCTCACTAAGATAGGAAAATCTTCAAGAGTACCGTGCAACAATATATTCAAGAAGTGGTGTGAATCAATGTGGATACTCAAAAATGCCAAAGAACTTTTGGACAATTTGAAATCACAAGTTTTTACCAAAATTAACAACTTTAAAACATACAAATTTTCAACTTTATACACAACCATTCCCCACGATGAATTAAAGTCCAGGCTTTTGATATCATTGACAGCTGCGTGTTCAATAAAAATGGAACTCTTAAATTTACTTATCTGGCCATTGGTCATTTGCGCAATTATTTTGTTAAAACACATTGCACACACAAGTACTCTGAAGTTGACATCAAAGAGATGCTTGAGTTTCTGAGTGACCATATCTATATGGTTTTTGGAGACCAGGTATTCCCACAATCTATTGGAATTCCCATGGGTACCAATTCCGCTCTGTTATTAGCGGACATATTTTTATGTTCAATTGAAGCAGAATTTGTGCACAATCTTCTGTGTGAATAGAAGAAAACATTTGCTGTGGCCTTCAACTCGACAATTAGGTATATCGATGACGTATTGTCAATTGACAATGGTAATTTCCATTCCTAGGTCGATACGATATATCCTGGTGAGCTTGAGATAAAAGATACCACAGAGTCTGACACATCTGTTTCATACTTGAATATTTTACTTGAAAAAGACGTTAATGGTAATCTAACAACTAATTGTTAGTCCATTATTTATACACTGAATTGACGACGGAATATTCCGTTATTTCCTCATCGTGACAAGGAGCACACGATGGGTGTGACCGGTCAGCAGGGGATGCTCACTCCTCCATGGCACCTGATCCCACCTCTGATGTTTCGGAGGTCCGTATTTGCTCTGCTCCTATCTTGTATTGTTTTATGGACTTTGAGATTGAATACTATTCGTTATCTCAATATTCTTCTTTGAGATGAGCTTGAAGTTGAAGTAAGTGTGGTACTGAGAGAAACATGAGTTGAAATGGCTCCATTGGTCGACATCACATGGAGTGTATTCGATGAGGTAGAATCTATTTCCTTCAGTGTGCTGGAGACAGTAGATATAAATCGTGGTGTTGTCGTACGTGATGCGGATGAGGAAAATGAAGTTTGTTTCGTTAAAGGTGCATTTGTTGAATTATGTGTTGTTGAATGGCATTTCGAAAAAGCATACTCTGTAATGATGGTAACGTTTTTGTTCTGTTTTGAGAGAATATAAAGTGGTGATGTTTATGATGGGCATTTACGACATAATTTTATATTGCCTAATATCTCAAATTATCTCTCACTCATACAAGTATCATCTCTGCAGCATTTCTCGTGTGCACCAACATGACACTGACCAGACTGTAAGATATTTTGACTCTTTATTATCTTCTTCTCCTATTTTTTTAGCACTAGGACACATATGATTAAAATCTGACGGATAAAAAAAGAAAACTTACCAGTATGTAACAGGTGCTCTCTTGCACACAGTTATGTAAGTGAACCTTACATTCAATACAATTTACTTCATGACTTTAACTCCATGACAAACAGGGCAATTCACAACTGAAAAAAAGGATAAAGCAAATAACAACTGAAATCATTACATAGTAATCGCAAGAAAAATGTTTTACCTGACACAAAGATTTTTTTAAAGATCTACCCGCCTCAACGACATCAGCACAATTAGAACAAAATGATCACTTCTGTATGAAAAAAATCAATTTTGATCTACCTTAACGGGAAGAATTATAAGAAAGAGAAGAGAGTCGGAAAAGAGAGAGGAAGAGAGAAATAATACATTTTGGATGGAACATAAAATAATCATTTATTCTATCATCAGTGTTTCTTAACTCTACATTTTAAAGGGTAATCAATTTAAATGCTCACACGTTTTTGAATACAGATCTTCAAATGCTTCATTTCATACTTAATTTTATGGTTATTACTTTACAACTATTACATAATGGATTAAGAAGTACTTGTATATTTGAAGCATCACAGTGTATTGTTTTTAGTTTTTGGAAAGATTAAAAAGTTTTGCAATTTCAATTCAATTCATTTATTGACAACACCATCATCCATTGGCATACAGTCATGAATAAGCAATTAACATACATAAAATGAAATATCAAAGAAAGCATCTCAGGTTTGTTGAAGGTTTTCCTTCCTAATATCAAAGCACATTTTCAAAAAGTCCATGCCCCTCCCCCCCCCCCCCCCCGAAAGACATATTTGGAGCACCAAGACATGAAGTCTGTGAAAAGAAATAGTGAAGTGAATGCTAGCTAAATATGGGTATTTTAGATATAGTATATAAATGTACTAGTATACATTTATACAAAGATGTTACCAATAAACTTGATGGTAACTAAAATTCAAAACATATTCATTTCATGTTTAACAGTTAATACTTAATTTATTGCATTGAGATCAATATTTCAAAGATTTCTCCACAATGCCTAAGCTATGCCTTCTCAGACGCTCAACTATGACAAAACACTGTGTTAAATTAAAGAAGGACGGACGCAAAAAAGACGAAGGCAAATAAAAAATCATAGAAAATGTAATGAATAGAAAATTCAATATTTTTAAAGATGGATAGGAATTTATTTTGCACGTGATACAGATTTTCATTCATACATTCACTCGTGCTTTGCACTCGAGAAAATATCAAGAAATCCTTTCTCGTTCGTGATTAAATCACAAAAAAATGAGTATCCTCTGTTTATCATACCTAAAGTTCTTCAAATTTAGATTGACACTAATATAGACGTAATGTGAGAAAATGACGTCTCGCATAAATTTAAAAAAAAATCCTTACACTTTGATAAAAGTGAATGTGTTATAAAAATTAATATGATATGCAGTCTGTACATGGTTGTAATTTCTCTTATCAAGGAACGAGGCGATAGCACTTCTCTACCGCCTGTGTAAGGTCAATTTTATGAAAATAAGATCACTTATCTTTACTTAGTAAAGGGTCATTCTTGCCCAATTTCAATTTTCATTGCATCGGTAATAATCCTTAAAAGATTATTTTGAAAATGATCTTTACTTTCACAAACAATATATGTTTGAAATGTGGAACATAACATATCAAAATTAGAAAATCACAGTAAAACAAATGTAAACAATCAACAAATATGACAAGGTTTGCTTAAAAATCGAATTGTATAAGAAGAAAAATTAATCATAGAACCATATAATTAAACAATTATTGGTGTTTTTTATAGTCCATTTAACTCCATCAATATATGATACAAAAACCTGCAACCCTCAGTATTTCAGAATTCACCTGGTCATATGGAAATAAAGCTCGGCCCCTCTAAGAATATTGTACTCATCGGATAGCTAAACCATCAAATTTCTCATATAAAATAAATCAAATTTCTCTGTTTGAAGTTTCTATCTAGAGCCGTTTTTCGGGAAAATTGTAGACAAAATTACCCTTAAAAAACAGAAAATTGACGATAGATCTAGACCGAAAGTGACGTCATCAAAACGGAAAAGAACGCATAAGGTTCAAGTAATATTCCATACGTCCTGAAAGTTTCATAAGATTTTGTTGGGCCGTTTTCGAGAAATCGCGTGCACAAAATCGGTAAGAAAAAAAATAAGAAGAACTAGAGCAAAGCTCGTTGCAAAGCAACGAGTAGGTCTTCCGTCATGTTTGACCGGAAGTTGCTTTCATTTTTACCAAAAATGAGAAATAACGTCCAAAAATGGATTGATTCCTCTAAATCCATGTTAATTATTGCAAAAATAAGCCATTTTCTGTTACTTCCGGTTTGACCGGAAGTGACGACGACGGACGAAAAATTAATTTTGATACTCCCAGAGACATGTGTTACCAAAAAACTTGTCAAGAACGGCAAAAATACGCGTTTTCCGACTACTTCCGGTTTGGCCTGAATTGACGACGCCGGACGTATTTTGACGACTTCAATAGATTGAGCTTGACGTTTTGAACAACTTTGCTTCTTTGACATATGACAAATTCTCAATACTTTTTGAGATATTAAGGAAAAACTTTCGGCCCCTCCAGGCCCCTGATCTGAGGGGCCAGCCCTTTTTTTGAGATGTCTTATGAAAGATCTTGAAATTCTACACCATTTTTGTTCTACATGCTTTAACAAAATATTTTTAGGTAAAATGTTATCGTTGAAAAGGTGCTTAAAATTTTGAAATTCTTGATAGGACTCTTTTCGGGCCATAGCAAGCGTCGACGCTTCGTACTTCCGGTAGTTGTGATATACTTAGTGCACTTCTCCAAAAGTTGCTCTAGCATCACTGAAAATTTCAAGCTTCTGTGTTAAGTGCTTTTTGAAAAAACTGCCGGACAAAGTGACCCTCTAAACATCACTAAATCGCATAAAACTCCGAACCGGAAGTGACGTCATCAAAATAAAAAAATCTATATCTAGAATTTTTGATGTTCTATCTGACCTGAAAGTTTCATGAAAATCGATCGAGCCGTTCGCGAGAAATCGCGCGTACAAAATCGGTAAGAAAAAAATACAATAATAACTAGAGCAAAGCTCGTTGCAAAGCAACGAGTAGGTCTTCCGTCCGGTTTGACCAGAAGTAGCTTTCATTTTTAACAAAAATGAGAATAACGCCTAAAATGGTTTGAATCCTCTAAAGCTATGTTAATTAATGCAAAAATATGCAAATTTTTGCTACTTCCGGTTTCACCGGAGGTGATGACGACGGACGGAGAATTAATTTTTATGCTCCCAGAGACATATGTTACCCAAAAACTTGACAAGAACGGCAAAAATACGCGTTTTTGACTACTTCCGGTTTCGCCGGAAGTGACGACGCTGGACGTATTTTGACAACATAAATAGATTAAACTTTACATTTTGAACAACTTTGCTTCTTTGACGTTTTACAAATTCTCAATACTTTTTGAGATATCAATTAAAAAATTTTGGCCCCTCTAGATCCCTTATTTTAGGGGTCAGCCCTTTTTTCGAGATATCAATTGAAAGATCTCAGAATTCTTCACAACTTTTGTTCTATATGTTTTAACAAAATATTTACAAGTAAAATGATATAATAGAAAAAGTGTTAGAAATTTTGAAACGCTCAATATGACTTTTTTCAGTCCATACCGAGCGTTAACGTGCAGTACTTCCGGTGAAAGTTAACAACACAATGCAAATCTACATATGTTGCTCTATCTTCCTGAAAAGGTTTCATCTTCCTGTGATGAGCGGTTTTCAAGAAGAGCGACGGACAAACTGACCCTTACAAATCACAAAACTGCGAAAATCTCCGAACCGGAAGTGACGTCATCAAAATAAAAAAAAGGGTATCGAGACTTTTTAATGTTCTATCAGACCTGAAAGTTTAATAAAAATCTAACGAGCCGTTTTTGAGAAATCGCGTGCACAAAATCGGTAAGAAAAAAAATAATAAGAAAAACAGTGGAAAAGAAACAAACAAATAACAAGAAGGTCTTCCGCTGAAGACGGAAGACCTTAACTAGATACGATCTCGTTGCGAGCAACGAGTGGGTCTTCCGTCCAATTCTTGATAAGATGAGATAAGATATGGATTGAGATTTTCATTCTACAATAATGATAAAGATTGTGAAGATGAACGATTTTGCCTCCTAAATCTGTAAAAAGACATTGAACATTGAAGACTTAAAAATTCGAGTTTTGGCCCCTCACGGACCCTAATATTAGAGATCAGCCCTTTTTTCTTCATATCATCTTAAAGCTCTTAGGATTTTGATTACTTTTTGTTCAACAACTATTCAGAGATTCTTTTTCGTTTTCCAGTTATCAACTGATAAAAAGCTATCGGTTGAAGAGTTTTGGCCCCTCTTGGCCCCTAATTTGTGTGCCCAGCCCCTTTTTCTTGATTTCGTCTTAAAGCTCTTAAGATTTTGAACACTTTTTGTTCAACAACTATTCAGAGATTCTTTTTCGTTTTCCAGTTATTTGCAAAAGAAACATTTAGGGGCCAACCCCTCAACTCCCTAATGGGGACGTTTAGCGAAAAATGAAAGGTTGCATATTGTTCAGAACATTATTTTGAACATCTTTTGTTCAATATTACTTATCAAAATATTTCTCACTTTCGAGATATAAAGCGTCAAAGATTTAGCATTCTGGCCCCTTGTGGCCCCTAATTATGTACCATACGACATAAAAGTCATAATATGTAGTTGTAGATTGTTGAGATAAACATCTTTGCTTCAGTAATGTATTACAAAATATTAATTGATAAAGAGTTATCGATTGAAGTCTTTTGGCCCCTCTCAGCCCTTAATTTGAGTGTCCAGCCCCTTTTTCTTGATTTCATCTTAAGCTCTTAGGATTTTGAACACTTTTTGTTCAACAACTATTCAGAGATTCTTTTTCGTTTTCCAGTTATTTGAAAAAGAAACATTTAGGGGCCAACCCTTCAACTCCCTAATGCGGATTGATAGACATTTACGGTCATGTGTGCAAAACACAAGCCATTTACAAATACTTCCGGTCTGACCGGAAGTGAAACCATTTTAATGACTTTAAATGATCTCTGCCTCTGCTGTTTATTATTTTGAACAACTTTCCTTCTATGATGCTTAACAAATTGTCAACACTTTTTGAGATATCAGATAAAACGTTTTGGCCCCTCTGGATCCTTTATTTTAGGGGCCAGCCCTTTTTCCTAGATATCATTTGAAAGGTCATGCAATTCTACACTTTTTTTGTTCTATATGTTTAAACAAAATATTTCTAGGTAAAAAGTTAGTGTAGAAAATGTGTTAGAAATGATGGGACTATTTTCGGGCCATAGCGAGCGCCGGCGCTTCGTACTTCCGGTTGTTGTGATATACAAAGGGCACTTCTCCAAAGGTTGCTCTAGCATCACTGAGAATTTCATGCTTCTGTGTTAAGTGCTTTTTGAGAAAACTGCCGGACAAAGTGACCCTCTAAAAATCACTAAATCGCAGAAAACTCCGAACCGGAAGTGACGTCATCAAAATAAAAAAAAATATATCTAGATTTTTTGATGTTCTATCAGACCTGAAAGTTTCATGAAAATCGATCGAGCCGTTCTCGAGAACTCGCGCGCACAAAATCGGTAAGAAAAAAAAACAATAATAAAAATAGTGGAAAAGAAACCTAAGAATAACAAGAAGGTCTTCCGCTGAAGACGGAAGACCTTAACTAGATACGATCTCGTTGCAAGCAACGAGTGGGTCTTCCGTCCGATTCTTGATAAGATGAGATAAGATTTTGATTGAGATTTCCATTCTAAAATAATGATTTTCCATAATCTGTAAAAAGACATTGAACATTAAAGACTTTCAAAAAATCAACTTTTGGCCCCTCACCGCCCCAAACATTAGGGATCAGCCCTATTTCCTTCATATCATCTGAAAGCTCTCATGATTTTGATGACTTTTTGTTTAACAACTACTAAGTATTCAGAGATTTTTTTTTCGTTTTTGAGTTATTCACATAAGAAATAGTTAGGGGCCAGCCCTTCAACTCCTTAATGGAAACGTTTAGCGAAAAATAACAGGTTGCATATTGTTCAGAACATGATTTTGAACATCTTTTGTTAAATATTACTTATAAATATATTTCTCATTTTCGAGATATAAAACGTCGAAGATTTAGCATTCTAGCCCCTTTTGGCCCCTAATTACGTACCATACGACATGAAAATCATGTTAAATAGTTGTAAATGGTTGAGATAAATGGTTTGCTTAGTAATGTATTACAAAATATTAAAGACTAAAGAGTTATCGATTGAAAACGTTTGGCCCCTAATTCAAGCGCCCAGCCCCTTTTTAGTGATTTCATCTGAAAGCTCTTAGAATTTTGAACACTTTTGTTAAACAACCATTCAGAGATTCTTTTTCGTTTTCGGATTATTTCCAAAAGAGACATTTAGGGGCCAATCCTTCAACTCCCTAATGGGGACTTTTAGCGAAAAATGAAAGGTTGCATATTGTTCAGAACATGATTTTGAACATCTTTTGTTCAATATTACTTGTCAAAATATTTCTCACTTTCGAGATATAAAGCGTCAAAGATTTAGCATTCTGGCCCCTTTTGTCCCCTTATCATGTAATATACGACATTAAAATCACAATATACAGTGGTAGATTGTTGAGATAAACATTTTTGCTTCAGTAATGTATAACAAAATATTGACTGTTAAAGAGTTATCGAAAAAAGACTTTAAGCCCCTTTTGGCCCCTAATTTGAGGCCCAGCCCCTTTTTCTTGATTTCATCTTGAAGCTCTTAGGATTTTGAACACTTTTTGTTCAATATTTATTCAGAGATTCTTGTTCGTTTTCGAGTTATTAGCAAAAGAAATATTTAGGGGCCAACCATTCAACTCCCTAATGCGGACTTTTAGCGAAAAATGAAAGGATGCATATTGTTCAGAACATAATTTTGAACATCTTTTGTTCAATATTACTTGTCAAAATATTTCTCACTTTCGAGATATAAAGCGTCAAAGGTTAAGCATTCTGGCCCCTTTTTGGCCCCTAATCATGTATTATAAGACATTAAAATCATAATATACAGTCGTAGATTGTTGAGATAAACATTTTTGCTTCAGTAATGTATAACAAAATATTAACTGTTAAAGAGTTATCGAAAAAAGACTTTAAGCTCCTTTTGGCCCCTAATTTGAGTGCCCAGCCCCTTTTTCTTGATTTCATCTTGAAGCTTTTAAGAATTTTGAACACTTTTTGTTCAACAACTATTTAGAGATTCTTTTTCGTTTTCGAGTTATTTGCAAAAAAAATATTAAGGGGCCAATCCTTCAACTCCCTCATGGGGACGTTTAGCGAAAAATGAAAGGTTGCATATTGTTCAGAACATGATTTTGAACATCTTCTGTTCAATATTACTTGTCAAAATATTTCTCACTTTCGAGATATACAGCGTCAAAGATTTAGCATTCTGGCCCCTTTTGGCCCCTAATCGTGTATTATATGACATTAAAATCATAATATACAGTCGTAGATTGTTGAGATAAACATTTTTGCTTCAGTAATGTATAACAAAATATTGACTGTTAAAGAGTTATCGAAAAAAGACTTTAAGCTCCTTTTGGCCCCTAATTTGAGTGCCCAGCCCCTTTTTCTTGATTTCATCTTGAAGCTCTTAGAATTTTGAACACTTTTTGTTCAAAAACTATTAAGAGATTCTTTTTCGTTTTCGAGTTATTTGCAAAAAAAATATTAAGGGGCCAATCCTTCAACTCCCTCATGGGGACGTTTAGCAAAAAATGAAAGGTTGCATATTGTTCAGAACATGATTTTGAACATCTTTTGTTCAACATTACTTGTCAAAATATTTCTCACTTTCGAGATATAAAGCGTCAAATATTTAGCATTCTGGCCCCATTTGGCCTCTAATCATGTATTATACGACATTAAAATCACAATATATAGTTGTAAAATGTTAAGATAAACATTTTTGCTTCAGTAATGTATAACAAAATATTGACTGTTAAAGAGTTAGCGATTAAAGACTTTAAGCCCCTTTTGGCCCTTAATGTGATGAGTCAGCACTTTTTTCTTGATATCATTTTAAAGATCTTGTCATTTTGCACGAATTTCGTTCAGTATGCTTTAACAAAATAATTATACTTTAAAAGATATGATGCAAAATGTCTTAAAAAATCAGTCATGATTCATGTCCTAAATTTTGACCCCTACCGAGCTTCCATACTTGCCACTTCTGGAAATTTTGAAAAAATAGGTACAAATCTTCAATATGTCGTCTATTACTCCTGAAAATTTCAGCCTTCTAGCGTTGATCGTTGTTGAGTTTTTATCCGGACAAAAATGTCATAAAAATCGATTAAAGGGCGATAACTTGTGACCGGAAGTGAATTTCCAAAAATTAAGAAAAATGAATAAGGTTCACATTATTATAGATCATCTCTGAAAATTTCAAGTGAATCGACCAAACCGTCTCTGAGAAATCGTCTGCACAAAAATTGGTATAGAGAAAAATAATAATAAGAAGAAGAAAAAAAGTGAAAAAGAAACAATAGAATAATAGAAGGGTCTTCCGTTGGAGACGGAAGACCCTACTAATAACTAGAGCAAAGCTCGTTGCAAAGCAACGAGTATGTCGTCCGTCCTGTTTGACCGGAAGTAGCTTTCATTTTTAACAAAAATGAGAAATAACGCCCAAAAATGCTTTGAATCCTCTAAAGCTGAGTTAATTAATGCAAAAATAAGCCATTTTTGGCTACTTCCGGTTTGACCGGAAGTAATGACGACGGACGGAAAATTAATTTTTAAGCTCCCAGAGACATATGTTACCCAAAAACTTGTCAAGAACAGCAAAAATACGCGTTTTTCGATTACTTCCGGTTTGGCCGGAAGTGACGACGCCGGACGCACTTTGACGACTCCAATAGATTGAGCTTGATATTTTGAACAACTTTGCCTGTTTGACGTATTACAAATTCTTAATACGTTTTGAGATACAAAGAAAAAACTTTCGGTCCCTCTAGGCCCTTAATTTTAAGGGCCAGCCCCTTTTTTGAGATATCATTTGAAAGATCTTGGAATTCCACAGTTCTTTTATTCTATATATTTTTACAAAATATTTCTAGGTAAAAAGATATCGAAGAAAAGGTGTTCGAAATTTTGAAATTCACGACAGGACTATTTTCGGACCATTGCGAGCGCCGACGTGCGGCGTTTCCGGAAAAATCGAATTGCGAAAGGCACATCTACAGACATAGGTCTATCATACCTGAAAGTTTCATGTTTCTATCTTAACCCATTTTCCAGAAAAACTCTGGACAACCTGACCCTTTAAAATTCATAAAATCGGTAATATCTCAGACCGGAAGTGATGTCATCAAAAAAGAAAAAAAACGCATAAGGTTCAAGTGATGGTACATAAGTCTTGAAAGTTTCATGATAATTCATCAAGCCGTTTTGGAGAAATCGCGTGCACAAAATCGGTAAGAAAAAAAACAATAATAAAAGTGAAAAAGAAACCTAAGAATAACAGAAAGGTCTTCCGCTGAAGACGGAAGACCTTAATAAAGGTAAAAAAGAAACCGAAGAATAATAGAAGGGTCTTCCGCTGAAGACGGAAGACCCTAATAAAAATAGTGGAAAAGAAACCTACGAATAAGAGTAAGGTCTTCCGCTGAAGACGGAAGACCTTAATAAAAGTGAAAAAGAAACTTAAGAATAACAAGAAGGTCTTCCGCTGAAGACGGAAGACCTTAAATAGTGGAAAAGAAACCTAAGAAAAACAATAAGGTCTTCCGCTGAAGACGGAAAACCTTAAAATATAGTGGAAAAGAAACCTAAGAAAAACAGTAAGGTCTTCCGCTGAAGACGGAAGACCTTAATAATCTTTACCAACAGAATCAGTAGAAGCTCTTCCGTTGGAAACGGAAGACCTTAAATATAGAAAAGAAAAAAATGTCGCCATCGTGTGTTCCACGGGCATAGCAGCCACTCATTATGGTGACCTGGGGGCTATCACTCTACACAAGTGGTCGGGAATAGAGGATGGAAGGCATGTCACAGAGGAATTTATCCACCTTGTTCTGTCAGATGAACGTTTTGTTAAAGTTAAAAATAACATTGAAACCACAGAACTTCTAGTGATTGACGAAATATCCATGATTAGTGCCAAAACATTTAATCAATTAGAAATGCTATGTAGAAATATAAGAAACAATGATCGTTATTTTGGGGGAATGCAAGTTATTCTTGCTGGTGACTTTTATCAGTTACCCCCAGTCGCGAATGAAATTATTGGTGATCCAGGTAACCATTGTTATAAATTACCATGGTTTAATAACTGCTTCCCACATAAAGTGAAATTAAACATTATACATAGACAAAGTGACCCTACTCTTATCAAATGTATAAATGAGCTAGAGATAGGAGATCCATCTGATGAAAGTGTAGCTTTTCTGAAGTCTTTACACCGACCACTTCCCAATGAAGAAGAATGTACTCATCTCTTTGCCCGCAATTATGATGTAGACAATTTCAATTATAACAAATTACAAAATTTACCAGGAGAACTCAAACTGTACAAAGCAACAGATGAAGGATCCAACCACTATTTAAGCAAATTCCTAGCACCCAAAAATTTAGGACTTAAAGTTGGTTGTCCAGTGATGCTTGTCAGAAATTTAAGTGATTCTTTAGTGAATGGCTTATGTGGCACTGTCGTTCAACTCATGTCTGACTCTGTTGATGTGAAATTTGTTTTTGAAAAAAGAAACACTGTTGTGACTGTTAAGCCAGTGGTTTTTACAACTTTTGATCCAGTGGATAAGATTACCATAGCAAAAAGAACTCAATTACCATTGAAATTAGCATATGCAATGACTGTGCATGAAGCACAAGGAATGACCTTGAAGAATGTTGTCATTAATTGTGAAAACTGTTATCAGCCAGGGCAAATTGGTGTTGCTGTAGGACGTGCACAGGATGTTGAGGGTCTACGAGTGATAAATTTCAAAAAAACATTATGTCGCAAGCATCCACTCCATGTTACAAAGCTATATGAAAATTTTACCATAGGCAATGTGCAAAATGATTTGTCTTGCTGTAGGGGAATTAGAAGTGAAGAAACTCAAGACTCTGATGATGATGATGGTGATGATGATGATTTCAACCATTCAGAAAATAGAAGTATTGATGCAAATTTTGACTCTGACTCTGATTTTTCATGAAATTGAGGAATTGGAAATTTTAGACTCTCTTATTGAACAACAAATTATTACTGGAGAAGAGTCATTATCAAATGCAAAGACAGCCCTAGATTCCGCTTTTTCTGAATTTGTTGGAACGCCTTTGGAAAATGAGATGTTTTCCTTTAAACAAAGAATTCTAGAAAATTTCCAAATCTACCATGATTGGTACCATAGGTTTGATGTGTCTACCCGAAGGTTAAAAAACATACTCTGCCAAACATCAAAATGATTTTTTTTGTTAGATTTAATAAATATTAAGTTCTGATGACTACAGAGACAGTGTAATATCAATGCTTAATATTTATTCAATAACAGACAGTGTACCACAGTTTCAGTTTAAGACAACACTTGTGTTTTATCTGGAGAGAAAGTTCTTTGAAGATTTATCAGGGCATCTCAATCTTAAAGATCCTGAATCTATCAAGAGCACTTCAATGCCAGCAGAAGAACTGCCAGCACCTGCAAGAGGGAAAATAAGGTACATTAGTGGATTCGTTATAGCAAAACTGAAACACAACTTGTCATTGAAAACAAGAAATTCATTATTTGCGGAGAGAGACAATTCTAAAATATTAGAACTTCAAAGTCAAATGAACATTTTAAATTCATTGTGTATTTCATATGATGAGTTGGAGGATTCGACCAAAGATGTTGGAAGTTTACAAGAAACTAAGAGAAAACAAAATGTAAGAGAAAGTTTTACAAACTTGACTGATACTGGTTTTGATTTTTTCATGAAACTTGAAACTTTGTGCAGGGAAAAATTGGCACACATCAATCTTGTTTATCATGGGAAAAGCCTATTCAGCATTGTTATAGATGAATTTGTCAAAAACACTGAACTGTTTGAAGTATGGATTGACACTTTAAATAAATAAAAATTATGTTGTTACTCATGTTCCATCTGGTGATGAAGAAAACATTGAAAGTATCTTACACTCAATTGTAACTTCTTGTGGAAACTTCGTAGAACTCTATCATTCAGTGATTCAGTTATTCTTGAAGGTGGCGTTCAGTCAATTTCGGAGAGACTATCTGTCCTTCCTAAAAAAAGAAAAGGGTAAGGCTCTTCGAAAAAAAGTTGTAGAGAAGAAGTCCAGAAAACCTGTAAAGACATTTAATATGCAGTTTCTATTGGAGGACAAGTCAAAGGACAGAATTAGCTCACACTTGCGGCTAAAATCTGAAGTGGTAATGAATGAAAAATTCCTTTTATCTTTCACGAAAAAGGATTTACTTCTTCTATGCCAAATGTACGAAATTAAGATTTCATCTCAAAAGAAAAAAAGAAGATATAACTTTAAATCTTAACAGAGTGATCTTAAACTGTGATTCCATACCTTGTCCAAACAAACTTCCGTCAGATGCAGCTTCACGTTCTGTGCCTGAAGTTGAAGATATTCAAGGACCGAGTGGATACGTCCCCCCGCAGCCTCCCTCAGCTCCTGTCAGTGTTACTTCTGATTCTTTGACTTCAGGACTCCCACCTACAAAAATTTCCACAGAATGTCAATCAAGGAAGGGAAAAGGGAAATGTAAAGGAAAGGGAAAGGGAAAGGAAAGGGAAAGGGTAAAGGAAAGGGAAAGGTAAAGGAAAGGGAAAGGGTAAAGGAAGCATCAAGAAGAAGACTCCAGCAGCTAATGTAGATGATCAAGAGGAGGACTGCGCAGTATGTAATGAACATTATGATGATGGTGAGGACTGGATAAGCTGTGATACTTGTAATTTGTGGTACCACAGGAATTGTGCGAATTTACAGGATGAGGAGGAATGGTCTAGTATCAGTCAGCCTGAGGGGATCTATATTTGCCCACTATGCCAATAAGATGGGTATGTACACTTGTTTGCATGTTTCAATTCATTAATACATGTATGAATTTGATCATTTTTAAATTATTTTATATGGTTTCAGATATTTGTAATGTACTAAGTTTTTTTTCTGTATCTTTTAAATTACATGTAATTTTTGCCCTTAATGACCTATTCTGTAATTATTCGAATTGTTTGCATCCAAAACAGTGTACTCTATTTTATTAGAAGTCAAAGTTTTTAATGACAGTAATAACTAATCATTTTGTTGCTGTAATATATCTTTCAAGATTAAAAACTACCTATAAAGTGATTATCTATATGTACATGTATTGCATTTAACATATTAAGGAGTGGATTCTCATAGAATATAATTGTTCATCAATAAAAAAAATGCATGTTTTCTCCAAAAAAGTATATCATTTTATTTGATTTATATGTTGTCTTACAGGTATATTCCATACCTTTGATTTAACATCATGCTGTACTGGTAATTGTGCTCCTTCACCACCACCTACATTGGATTTTCGAGATATCAAAGCTTGCCCAAGAATTACTGAATTAACTGAATGACAATAACCTAGGTAGGTTGGATTAGTATTGGCCCCATTGTGTAATGTTCTCTGCTGACAGAACATGTTCTCTATCACATCACTGATGACGCGACTTGGGATGACGGATGCATTGCAAGATTTTAATTTGTACACACACAACTCTTCAAACCCCATAATTGACGAAATTATATCTTCCCTTGTCTGGTGAGATATGAGATGTTTTTCCTTGTTTTTAATCAAATTATCCTGTTTGATTGTCTGTTCCCACTTAATGAACCATTGCAGTGCATCCTTTTTTTCCTTTAGTCTGTCATCACTCGCAGTTATGATAAGGCTGTCCGAAGGCTTAAAGCGTCTTAAAAATATACATTTTAATTTGAGCTAGATTTTAATTTCAACATGTTATCCTTGTTTGAAAGTGCAGTCAATTTGAGATAACAGTTTAATCAGGTCTTATAATAAAGCATTTCTGTGATGTCAGATGACTGTGTTGATCACGTGACGGACATTTTTGTTATGCTTAAATGTTGCACAAAAATCGCATCGGCACAAGTGCATAACACAATTATTGTGCAAAGTTTGTTTCACTGATCAATTCATCGTGATCCATGGTACTTAAAAAGTGCTGGGGGCAGGTTTAATGTTTCCTTATAATGAAAATATTTTACGATAAATTAAAATTACCAACGTAAGAAGGGGTATTGTCCACTCTTTATCACGATTTATACAAAAACGGATAAACTACATACGATCCCCCAGCAAAATTCAGTTTCAAGACATACTTCTCTTTTAGATACACGTAAAATATCTTCAGTTTATCCTTGTCTTTCACTTGTGCCAGTCCAATATAAACACGATTCATAAATTGTAACTCTGTCTACGGAAGTGTAAGGGGAGTGTTTCAAACATAATTTTTTGCTATTGCTTGAATATATGCATATCGGACAAGCAAAAGGAATAAAGATATTTAAATATCAAATGTTTAACATTATTACAGCACACACAAGGTTAAAAAAACAAACCTTATTATTGAATTAAACACAAATCCCCATAATAAATCTACATGCTGTGTAATAATTATGACACTTTCTCCGTCATGTCAGCTCAAGTATGCAGTGACTTGACGTCATATTCTATTATGACGTCATATCTAGGTAGTTCAGAGAAGTTAGTACAGTTTGAACAGTTTAATATAAATACGGGCAGCCTTATCCTAGCTGCGCTGACAATAGTAATTGGTCTAGAGTCTCTGAAGTTCCTTATTAGTGCACTAGTATGGGTCAACATTTCTATTGTTCCATCGAGCTTGTGCCCAGCATCACCTAGACTCTCACATCTCACCGTTTAACACATCTTCAGCTAAATGATTCCTCATTTTACTTTCTGACGTTAAGTAGATATATGTTCCTGTGTGAGTTTGTGATGGATAGGAAATGGATTTGTAGAAATATCCCACAGATATGCATCTTTGAAGTGATCCCATTCAATAAATTTGTCCTTGTATTTTAAATGTCTTTTACAGAATCCAGCTTTACCACTCTTCGATTGAAATGTCCATGATGAAGAATAACTTCTGATTTTCCTTCCGAGAGAAAATGTTTTTGAACGAACATGTAATTGGATTTGAAGTATCGAAATTTGGTATCAATATTTTGTACAAGTCTCTATTGCTTTGGGCACCATCTGTACTGATATATTGAATTGTAAACCCATAGGCTGAAAGCATGTTTACAGATTTCCATACAAGTAAATAAAGTTCATGACCTGATGCAGTATGAGATGGAAAATGGGCAAAAGGGAAGCGAAAACCTGTGAAACCTAAAAATACCAATTGCAAAACATGAGTAGCTAGAGTTTTTTCTCTTTTGTCGTTTTTCATTTGGTCAAATACTATGGACTCTGGCGTACATTCAGTAAATCCAATTAATTCGATATCATTATTTCGTTTACGAAATTGTAAATCTGGTTGTATGGACATTTCATCAATTATTAGGCCGCCTTCGTATCCTGCAGGTGGAATATTCTTTAATTTGGCTTCGTTAGCCATCCATTCAAGCATATCGTTTTTAATCCCACCATCTTGGTTTACAGAGTTCTTGTACTTTCTTAATAAATTCTGAGAGGGTAATTTCAGAAAATTACTGTTTCTCATTTCACTATATCCCCTTGGACTTCTGCAATACAAAGTCAAACACAGCCTAACAATTTTTTTCTCCATCTTCTGCCATTTGGGTTTCGCTTTAAAGCCATTTTTTGGTTCATAAGAAATGTTTGCATTTTCAAGGAACATTCAGGAAAAATTGTTTTGAAAATTACACTCAAATCATCATGATCAGTTTTTTGCAATATAATCTCACCATTTTCTGTAACTTGTTCTTTGTGTGTAATGTTTTCATCAGTATTTTGGGCCTCACTTTCAGATTTATTCATTTTTGGCTTCATTTTTCAATTTTTTACAGTTTTCACAAGTTGAATATGATGATGCATTTGATGTGTTAAATGGCAGAACTTTGAAACAGTTTCTGGACCTGAACTGAATAATTTCACTATTCTCATCACCAACACTACAAATATGTTCCTGAAAATGGGGTAATTCTTTTCTTTCAATTTTATTCACACCTCTGCAGTATTGAAAATGTCCAATGATTTTAAATAAAGATTTCACAGACTGAGAAGTTGGAAAAAAGTGACTTTGTAAACCTAAATTTTCAGGGTCAATTTTTTCCCCATCATATTAAGTGAATATTTTCCATCTGACTGTAAATCAATTTCAATCATGGATTTCCTTCCATTTATAATTTCTCCAGTAAAGTGTCCAATTTTTATTTCTTTCAAATTGTTTGTTATCACAAAAAATTCTGGTGGTAATAATGAGGGAATATTTATAAACTCTATTTCAGATTGAGTGGCAGGCTCCATGTTCCATGAAACACCGTAATATCTCATTGTTAATTTGGACCAGTCTTCTGTGGACCGAATTCTTTTAAATGTAACATTCTTAAATGTTTTTTTTAATTACATTACCAATTGCTCTACTGGTTAATCGGATTCATATTTGTTTTTGATGTCCTCTGTGTCAATATATTGACTTTGATTGCCTTCTACTAAATTTTCTAGTACCCAAGATGACAAAGAATGCTTGCTATTCATCCCGGATTGATGTAAAGTCTTATTTCTTAAATTTATACTTTTTTCGATTTTGTAAATATGCGCCAAATTAAATATTTCGTAATTCTCTTACCTTTTCATTGTTTCTATGTATATTCGGTGGCGTGATTTTTTCACTTCCGTTCATTAAGGTATGGGCAGTTCAAAAACCGATAAGTTGTCGGTGAAAAAGTTGCCATTTGACCCAATAAATAAACATATTATTGTGACATGCAGAATTTCAGTGAAGGAAATATTCAGGACACGGCGTGATTTCACCGTTCTAGTGGTAAGTACCGTTTTATAGGACTTTTTAAAAAAAAATCCTAGGCAGTGCCTCTCGGATGACAGACGAAGTTGGCAACCTTCTTATTTTTATATATAGTGGGTTACGAATTTTTATAAACTGTTTGTTTTTCGTACTTTTTCGGTTTGATGGTATGGATTACATTACAAATATGTTACTTAAGGGTAGTTTAAGAAAAAAAAAATCGAAAAGGCCCGGGGGTCTATATTTGGGGGGGGGGGGGTCCTGTCCTCAAGCACCTGTGTCTGAAGCTATAGGCATTCGCACATAAATTGTTCCCCCATCTTCTTTCGACATAGATAACAGAAATCTAAGTCAATGCTTTCTCATTTTATAAAAAGAATTCCTACAGGAATTATCATAAATTAATTTATACATTTTCAGTAGGATTTTCTGTAGAAAACGTTGGTACAATAGCCTCAAGTTATATTCCCAAGTATCTTCTTACACACTCGCGATCACTACAGCACCAGATTTCACCTGTTTCATCACGTGAATATTTTTTCATGAAAATGCAATCTTCTTTCTGTCAAATAGAAATCAATATAAAGCGGTAATGTCGTATGAATTCACCCCGTTCAACGCGCGATCGGAAGGCAACACTGATCAAAATATTGAAGAAGAAAGTATCGTATGGGATACATTAAAACAGTTTTGCTTTATTTAACTTTTTTCAAACAAACATGTATTCTTAAACTGTTGAAATTTTCATTGAAAGACTTGTTTCTATGATGACATATTTATGCCATCCACATGATTTTTGTTAACATAGCATATCATGCCAAGTCCAGATAACTATCTCGTCACGTCATGATAACATTTTTGTTAACGTAGTGAATAATTCTCGAAAGGAACATTAAACATAGAAAATATACCCTTGTACAATGCGTTGTAAAGTTTGTTCCTGGATAACTTCTTATCATACAATCTTCCTCAGGATAACACGTTTGCTTCCACACACAGTTCAACTGTCCATCGCAACTGGGGCACTGGATGCCTATTAAATATTAAACGTAATCAGCTTTAAGCACAGGTATTTATGGACACTCCATTCCCCGATATTCAATATTCGATATTGTTGGACATTTTTTTTCACAAAGGAGATTATTCGGTGAACATGACGAGCAAAAGGCCTATAGTGAGACAAACATGAAGGTGGAAATTGAATTTCAATTATATCATTAATATCAATTATGAGAACTTAATTCTAAATGCTAGATTTCACAATTTCATTATAATTCTGAAGCTATGGGTTTCACTCATAGTTCACTCATTGCCTTACATACAGTATATTTATTACACTTATTAATCATGTGTACCATAAGAAATCAAAGTACTGAAAGCCAGACTTTAATTGTTCAAGTATATTGTCTAATCCGAAATTAGTACGTATTTATTTCTTTTTTCCTATGGCCATTTATGTTTAAAGGGTATAAACTCCGATGTAAGTGAAAATGAAGTTAGCTTGCAACTTTACGGTGATTCTGACCAAAAACCTATACCTACATCTACACCAACATCTGAGATGCCATCCCCACTGTCAACCCGCAAACACACATTGTAACCTTGTTTGATGTAAAAACTAGACTTGTTGTCCTCCACAGGGACAAAGAACCGAAAATCAAAAGCTGGATTTCATCATTAACAACTGTTAATTGGATAAGCTTAAATCGAAATGAAGGAGCTCGAAAAATCTTTCAGAAGTCCTTCCAATTTATTTTTTAAAATTATCTAAAACCGTTTTTCCGTCAGAAGTCTCGGAAATGGTAAGTGTTCTTTAAAAGTTATGCATTTTGACGTGATAACGTCATCGCTGCGTTTCTGTTTTTAACGTTACGATACAACTGTAAGAATCATCCCGGGAATATTTACAAACACATCATAATAATTCTAACATATAAAAATATTCTCAAAATTCTAATCTTTTGAAAAATGTTCAAATCTAAAGAAATTCAACACTCAGACCTCTCCATAAAAATCAAATCTGAATAGCAAATTTGAAATTCATCAATTTGCAAGTAGTTCACACTTTTTAAAGAAACATCTGACAGTAAAAAAGCTTTGTACTCAATGGTCACCCTACGTTCTGAAAAACAAGTGAAACGACAGCATGTAAGAATATCGGAATTATTTTTAAAGATATCCACGTTTGTTTGAAATTCAAACAGATAATGACATTTGAATCCATTGCTTTAAGCCCACAAAACAATTTTACAATTAGATGCATTTGACAAAAACAGCAAAGGTCTGAAAAGAGCATGGAATTGCAAGAGAACAAAGACAGTTTTTTTATGCAAATTTCGTAAATATTAGTGGTCTTGTTTTTCAAATTATTATTCGGGGAGGCATTTTAATTTTTGGAGGAGTCTAGAAAGCAAAAGTTTTGCAAAAAAATTCGAAAGGTTTATACATTAAATTTCTTCATGACAGCGTCCAAACCCACACTCCTTGAAGAGTAAAGGTGTTTTTGAGGATAAAAAGGTTTATGGTTTGACTTCAACAATATTTGCTTCATATGTCACCCTTTGACATGATTCAAAGTTGAAAAAAGCGCCTTTCAGTGAGAAGAAACAAGTCTAGGAAATCATAGGATCTGCCGTGTTCCAGTATAATACGAAGGGTCATGCTCAACAAGAGGCCCAGGGGCCACAGCGCTCACCTGAGCACATCAGGCTTGAATTTACTCCACCACCACCCCCCTCACCCCCCCCCCCCCTCCAGGCGTTCATCATTTGAACAAACTAGAATCTACACTACCTGAGGATGATTCCATATAAATATCACTAATCATAGCTTTGAAGTACTTGAAAAGAAGATTTTAAAAGGTTTCCCTATATATCCCTATGTAAAACTTGGGTCGGCCATTTTGGCCCCACCCTAGCTCCGGGGGTAATGATTTGAACAAATTTGAATCTACACTACCTGAGGATGATTCCACATGAGTTTCATCTTTCCTGTCATAGTGGTTCTTGAGAAGAAGATTTTTAAAGATTTTTCCTATATATTCCTATGTAAAACTAGGGTCGGCCATTTTGGCCCCACCCTAGCCCCGGGGGTCATGATTTGAACAAACTTGAATCTGCACTACCTGAGGATGATTTCACATGAGTTTCATCTTTCCTGGCCCAGTGGTTCTGGAGAAGAAGATTTTTAAAGATTCTTCCTATATATTCCTGCGTAAAACTTGGGTCGGTCATTTTGGCCCCACCCTTGCCCCAGGGGTCATGATTTGAACAAATTTGAATCTACACTACCTGAGGATGATTCCACATGAGTTTCATCTTTCCTGTCATAGTGGTTCTTGAGAAGAAGATTTTTAAAGATTTTTCCTATATATTTCTATGTAAAACTAGGGTCGGCCATTTTCGCCCCACCCTTGCCCCGGGGGTCATGATTTGAACAAACTTGAATCTACACTACCTGAGGATGATTCCACATGAGTTTCATCTTTCCTGGTCCAGTGGTTCTGGAGAAGAAGATTTTTAAAGATTTTTCCTATATATTCCTATGTAAAACTTGGGTCGGCCATTTTGGCCCCACCTTTGCCCCGGGGGTCATGATTTGAACAAACTTGAATCTACACTACCTGAGGATGATTCCACATGAGTTTCATCTTTCCTGGCCCAGTGGTTCTGGAGAAGAAGATTTTTAAAGATTTTTCCTATATATTCCTATGTAAAACTTGGGTCGGCCATTTTGGCCCCACCCTTGCCCCGGGGGTCATAATTTGAACAAAACTGAGTAAACACTACCTGAGGATGCTTCCACATGAGTTTCATCCTTCCTGGCCCAGCGGTTCTGGAGAAGAAGATTTTTTAAAAATGCCATTAATTTTTAACAAATTCATGATTATCTCCCCTTGGAAAAGGGCGTGGCCCTTCATTTGAACAAACTTGAATCCCCTTCACCCAAGGATACTTTGTGGCAAGTTTGGTTGAAATTGGCCCAGCGGTTCTTGAGAAGGAGTCGAAAATGTGAAAAGTTTACAGACAGACAGACGGACAGACAGACGGACGGACGGACGCCGGACAAAATGTGATCAGAAAAGCTCACTTGAGCCTTCGGCTCAGGTGAGCTAAAAATGAGTTATAACAACAATCAGAAAGTGAATAAACGGACATTGTGTTTTAATCAAGAAAAGAATATTTAAGTTAAATCTTTAAGTCTAAATCACTGAAAAGCGTTTTTGCTTCTTTCCAAGCACTAAGGACATTGATTTAACAACCCTCGTATCATCAATATGTGTGCTGTTTTTGATATTTAAGGGATAGCTGTTTATTTTTTTGATTTCATGATGTGAAAAAAATACTGAGTGGCTTGTGTGATAATTTTATGCATAAATGCATGAACTTTTCATGCAAGCCAATCGATTGATCATCATCATGAAAATTAAAAAAAATCTTGCAGTATTCTTTATATTCACATTCTCTTGATTCCTCCAATCCACTTGCTCTAAATCCCGCTTCTGTCTCTATTTGCCCCGGCACGCATGTGATTTTTTTTTTTTAACCGCGCCTATCGATGAACCTGTACATTGATGAGAAAATAAAGTCCATTAACTATTTGTAATTTTATCTCGGACAAATAAATTGGAAATGTAATTATAGTCAATTAAAGTGAGGCATGTAAATTTCCTCCACACACTGTATTTCAACCTGCTGATCTCTACCTTTTCATTTTGGGCTAGATTCATCTTTTTTGCCCGCAATCTAGTTCTGGTAATGACTGCTGGTTTTATATCGATGATTGTTCGTTTTGCAACTGATTAAGTCTGTTGATTTTACAATCAAGTCTCTTGATTTAAAGCTGTTTTATTGTACATGTATTACAATACATTTTTGAAAATGATAAAATTGTGGGTATTTTTACCATTTTCGCCGCCCTTAAACACTCTCTTTGCTTAAGGTACATTATATTGAAGACAATTTTGTGTTCTTAGATGAAACCAAATCTAAACTTTATGTGTCATTAGCAATGAGAAAATAAGGATGCTTATGAAAAAAAGACAACTAAAGCACTTTGAAAGAGAAAGTCCTGAAGTTGTTATATTATAAATAGCAATAAAGAGAACTTTAAGCTGAATACTAAAATTCACAATTTGAATATACTTAAAGAATGAAATTTATTTCATCTTTTGTGATACAATTTAACATAACTTGGGGCATTTTACGCATATAAACCGCGAAGTTTCATTCCTTATACATGTAATTTAACTTCAGTGTAGACAATAAGACAATTTTTCCTCTGGAAAACGCTTCAAATATAGCATATTTTAAAAATAACGGAAAGCGGGGTTAAACGTTTTGATGTAACTCATTGTGACGTAGGCAAGTTATGCTATACAAAATTGATAAAATCTTTTTACCCAATCAAATGACGTGTTTATATCTAAATTCAAATTACTGTGAATTAAAGTGAGGCATGCCAATTTCATCCATACACTGTATTTCAACCTGCTGATCTCTACCTTTCATTATGGGCAAGATTTATATTTTTTGCCCGTAATCTAGCGTCATTTCAGGTAATCAATTGAAAATACTTTTTTGTCTTGTTTGCGACTAGGCTAATATTCATGACGTAACAAAATAGTAACTAATATTGTATATAATGCTTTAAGAAACTGAAGATCTGACAAATATATAGCTTTAACTAGTATTGAGTATTTATATTTTGCCTCCTTTAGAATTTTAAAGAAATATGGTCTACATTTATAATATAACATTCCTTACTCATGCATTAACATAAAAATGAATAATTAAATCAACATATAATACACAGTATTACTATGATCGCAACTAACATACCTTGAGTAATAATGGCAGGTGTGCTAACTGTAACGGATAAATAAACTAATTATTCATTCAAAAAGGAAATGTACAATCAATCAGTCAGTCATATTAGAATTAACCAAGAATTTGAATATCATATTCAGGTAAACATATCACATTGATATCGTGTTGGTTATTTATAAAAGAAAAAAATTATATTGACTGACGCTACGCAATGGTAGCTTGATAAGAAACAGAAACATGTCGATAAATGAAAATCACCTTGTGTTGTTGTGGTTACAGGAGCCACTGACGTTGACGTTCCTTGGGCTGTCAAAAAAATACGAGGTCTTTTTTAATGAAGGATATGGAGATAACAAACAGTATTCAATATCAAAGTTCATAAAACAATACAAAACAGAAGCAGAGCAAAGACGGTCCTCTAAAACATCAGGTAGTATCGGGTGCCATGGAGGAGTGAGCATCCCCTGCCGACAGGTCACAAAGTTGATGAAGATATATTGCTGCATAAGTAAGGGAAGTTGACGATAGAAAAGTTAAAGTCATCACGTTTATGATAGAGCTTTGGTGTTAGATTACCATTAATGTCTTTTCAAGTAAAATATACAAGTATGAAGCCGATATGTCAGACTGTGTGGTATCTTTTGTGTCTAGCTCCCCATGATATATCGTATCGACACAGGAATGGAAATTACCATTGTTAATTGACAATACGCCGTCGATATATCTAAATGTTGAGTTGAAGTCCACTGCAAATGTTGTTTTTTTTTTCACGCATAAGATTTCGCACAAATTCTGCTTCATATGAATGCAAAAATAAGTCTGCTAATAACGCAACTGGTACCGATGGAAATTCCAATAGATTGTTGGAATACCTGGTCATCAAAAGCCACACAGATATTGTCAATCAGAAACTCAAGAAAGCGTCTGACGTTATCTTCAACAGAATCCATAACATTTATGAAATTCCGATGCCAGTTGAATGATCGGGGTTTTCTATGATTATAAAATGTATGGTTGCCCTCTCCCGCCCAAATGGCTAAAATGGCTCGAATCAAAGGTTTTGTAACGCCAAGAGAAACATTAAATGTTTAAATGCAAGCCACATGCCAGCATTTTTATTGAAATCACTTATACCTACCTACCCTCCACCAACCAAATTTTCCTAAGGGCAAATAAACATTATTTAAAACTTGATCTAATTAACTTTTCGACACTCAGATATTAAAAGCAATACCTCCTTTGAAGAATAAATATATATTTCGTATATCTTTTCGCCATATCATTAATTGATATTATATATTAGATTCGAGATGTCGATCTGTTTTTCTTTGATTTTTAAATATTATGAGATGATTAATAACTTTATTTTGGAGAAACTGGAATAAGATTGCTAAACAGACAATGAAATACCTTACCCCTACCCCCCACCCCACCTCCACCCCAACCCTCATCCCCCCCCAAAAAAGACACAATCACTTGATATAACTTCCTATGCTGAATTTTGAATACCTATTCCGGTCATGATTTGAAAAACAACATGCCCTTGGGCCAATTCGCTAATAACTTTAGCATCGCTGTTTTTTAACAGATTCCAGATATCTGCTGTTCCTTCTATCTTATTTTAGGTTTTTTAAGGATGACGTTTACTCAGGTTTCAGAAAACAGAAAGGAAATTTTATAAAGTATAAAATGTTAAATCAAAAATTGTTCTAAATGGTTTATATAAGCAAGTTTTAAATCGAAATCAATTTAAAAATTTGATATTTTAATATTTAAAGAAAATATACAAGTGCAAAAGTCAATGTATGGTAATGCAGAGGATATTCGGACTAAATTTTTAATTTTTCATTTTTGTCAAAAATTTTGATTTCTTTCAATAATAATCACGAAGTAAAGGTTATATGTATTTTTAAACATCATTTTGCAAATATTATATGTGTTAGAGATCATAAATTATTTCAAATAATTGAATGCTACGAAATAGAGAAATTCAAAAATATGTACAAAAACCATTCCAGACAATGTATCTCAATAATTTGATCATTGACCCCATATAATATTAATACCATGAGAATTAGGGCATCAAAAGTAATCTGAGGCCATAGATAGTTTAGAGTTCTTATCAGTAAGATTTTTGTAATATTCGATTTAAAATGGGGAAAAATATAAATATGATAGAGGAAATTCGGACTGTTATAATTATCACATTTCTGGCCCAAACTCCAATCATTTCTTTATATGAAGCAACGTTGTTCCATTGCTATAATATTACATTATTTAAAGAGTTTAGTTGCTTGTAATATTTTGTGTGTATAGAAAAAAATTGGTCATAGTGTGAAAATTTGAGGTATTTCCCAGGGGCTCAGGGGCCACTAGCATGAAAAGTAGGTCATTGACCTAGTTATTTGAAATTGAAATTTATCACAAAAATCATTGGTGTACAATGCGCAATAGGTGGTTTTTCGTTCTTATCAGTGGAATTTTTGGTCATCTGAGTAAAGGTATACCTAGCTGCAGATCTGTAGCGTTATGGTTTTATATATATTTTGTCTTTGACCATAACGCTACAGATCCTGTAATGCAAAAAAGGTGCAATTTACGGCTCAATATTTTTTGCGCGCTTTTTGGGAGAATTTCTACACTTTCAAGCATTGCTCAATCAACTACCATTCTCTCTCTCTCTCTCTCTCTCTCTCTCTCTCTCTCTCTATCTCCTTTCAACCATTTGTAGTTTTCTCTACATGCAATAAAGTCGCTAGAAGTGAATTTTCAGCAATCTAACAAATAATTTTAATCAAGCGAGTTTATCACTTGTAGAGACGAGTATAAAGGGTTGGGAGGTGTATAAAAAATACATATTGGCTGCAGAATGTGTCTAGATTTAGGGAGTGAAAGGTAATTGATTGAGAATTGCTTGAAAGTGGAGAAATTCTCCATATCCGTGCACAGAAAATCGTGCACCGTAAATTGCACAATATTTACTTTACGGGAACTGTAGCGTTATGGTCAAAGACAAATATAATTATATAAAACCATAACGCTACAGATCTGCAGCTAAGGTATACCTTAAGTAAATAAAGTTAATCTCGAAGCTCCACAGATTAAATATCTTCCCTCATTTATTTCAAAGTTTGGACAAAAAGGGGGGGGGGTAATGATGTCTACATAATACCAAAGAGTTTATTATTCCGTTATTCAGAAAGGCCGAGGACTAACCCAAATCACGTGGCATTTTACAGGACATGTTGTTCGATTAACTTATTTAGTAATTTTTTACCATAAAGAAGGAAGGCATGGATGAAGGATTAAAGCAAATTCCGGGAGTACAACAACACCCGTGCATGGACTTCATTTTGGTACAACATATTGTGATTAAAGTTGAATTAAATCAACAAATAAATTACAGAAAAATTAGATTATGATTAATATTGTATTGCATTTGATTCAGGAACTATCTGATAGATATGTACGTAAACAAAATGAGACTCTCTCTCTCTCTCTCTCTCTCTCTCTCTCTCTCTCTCTCTCTCTCTCTCTCTCTCTCTCTCTCTCTCTCTCTCTCTCTCTCTCTCTCTCTCTCTCTCTCTCTCTCTCTCTCTCTCTCTCTCTCTCTCTCTCTCTCTCTCTCTCTCTCTCTCTCTCTCTCTCTCTCTCTCTCTCTCTCTCTCTCTCTCTCTCTCTCTCTCTCTCTCTCCAAAGCAAACCAGCAAGTAGTGTGCTTGATGCAAGTTCAACATTATTTGAAAGAAAATACCAGTACTCGATTTTTTACGGTAAACGAATTAAATGGTTTGACTATTGAAATTAGGCTGTAAAAGTGTAGTATAATTAATAATGAAAATTTGTTATATTCAGAAGCTGCAGATCAGTACCTCACTGCTCTGAAAAAAATGCAAAGAGTGATCAGAGTTATGGTCTGTCAATAAATTATTATTTTCCGGGAACTACATGTGTACAGTTATGCTGCTATTACGGACTATGCGTCTGTAAACGTCAGCACACTGTTTTAGCATGTCATATTGTGCTATTCGATTACTGTCGATGCCTTATTTTTCGCGAGTATTTATTATAGCGAATGATCTCTTGAGCATAAAATCTCGAGAAGAATAAGTCGCAAATTGACGGTTGGTCAAGAGGGTTTACATAGATTTCAGCACCATAAAAACAAAAACGAGTAATTTCATTTCCCGTTTTGTGCTTCTTCGCGAAATTACACGATAACTAATTTCACGCATACATTTAGGAATCTACAGTAAGTACGAATGCGATGTCTACTTCTTGTTTATCCGAGAATTTATCTTGATCAATACATTGGCATGAAAAAATGTGTTCACATCTGTGTGTTAGGTGTTACTACTGAGCATTGACATTGTTCAATTATCTAGTACATATGTATGCTGTTTTGACAAACTTGGTATCTAAGAATTTTTCTGCAATGGCTATAAAATTTTGGGTTATCTGTTAATGGATGGCGGTGCCAAAATACAATACTTCCACTTTCATCTAACAGCTATATGCATTCCAATAAGCAAACTTTTTAGAACAGTGAGTAAATGAAAATTTGATGAACCATCACATATACTCGTACATGTAATATAAAGTGCATTGTATTACCTTGACAGTATCCACAGTACAGCGGACATTTATCTGTCCCCACTGGGCGTACGTAATGCAGACAGAAGAACCATAGCTTTGACAGTTCGATATTTGGTTAGAGCAATTCAAACTACTTTGGGATAATGCTAAATAAATGTGAAAATATAAATTTAAGACAATTACAATAAGAATATTTCAAAAAAGTCGATATGCAATTCAGATAATAAATGAAAAAGCACAACTGTTAAGGTTACCTTCGCAAGTTTTACTTCTTAGCTCATTCTGAAGTAGGTGAAGGGCATCGAATGTGGAAACACGAAACACGTGTTTTGAATCTGAGGCTATATTTAAAAGTTCCTGTATGGATATTAAGTTTCCGATTCCTATTGCGAATGTTTTAATACCAGCTTTATGGGCTAAGTTGGCCGCCTGACTTGTTGCTGAAAGTGAAATGGACAGTCCGTCAGTCACAACGAACAAGACGTCACTAACAGGGGCCCTGTCACCACCAATAGGGGTGAAGCTGTGCTGAATCGCATAGGTGATTGCTTCAGCAGTGTTTGTGGAACCGGACATATATGGAATTCTATCGATGGCATTGAGAATGTCCGCCTTAGTATGGTATGTCTTTAAGTTGAAGTTTTCACGTATTCTTGTTGCAAAAGACACTACACTGATTTGTACATTGGATGGTCCTATGTCAAACTCTTTTACGAAGTTTTTGACAAAGTTAAGTTGTTCCCTAAAATGTTGCACTCCTTCACTTCCTGAGGAATCCAACAGAAAGACAATGTCAGCTGGTTTCAAGTTGCAATCTTAAAAAGTAGATGTTTAAGATGAAAGTAACGTAACCTGCGGTTATCTTTATTTCTGAAGCAGTATTTTGAGGTTAAAAAGGAAATGACATTAAAGACAACGATCTTCATTTTATGTTCCTTTATCGGATATAAAAATCATCAAATGAGAAGATGGTGATTGCAATTAAGAACCTTTATTATTATGATTCAGTAATTGCTTTTGAAGTCAACTTACGAAGGAGAGGATTTGGTGTACTCACTGGGTTGGTTAAGAATCCATTTGCCTGAAAATAAAGGAAACCGAGAATTAAGAAATACATCATTTTTACGCTGTCTACTTCTTTACCATTCACTGGTTTTGTAACACAAGATATGAGAGGATTTGGTGAACCTACTGTGTTGGTTTGAATGGTGTGAACTGGATACCTAAATATGTTAAACAAGAATCCATTTGCCTGAAAACAAAGGAAACCGAGAATTAAGAAACATATCATTTTTACGCTGTCTACTTAATCGTTACCATTTACTGGTTTCGTAACACAAGATAAGACCTGACAGATCTGAATTTCTAAAATGTTCAATCCCAAAAGAAAGGTCAATTCTACGATATAGAATGCAATAGCTGTGTGAATGTGGATATTTGTTTTTATCTTAAAATTATTAAAGATATATTTTAAAATTGAAAAAAAAGTAACGTACATTGTACGCCTATCATCAGATGGGGCTCGTTGATGTTTTACATTTAAAAGTGATGAACAAAAATTTGATTTTTTGTGCAGGTAGGAATGAATACCGAGCAATAGCGAACGCTGATTCCGCATTATATATCGATAAATTACTTTTTGCTTCTGTGTCTGAGTTTTATTCAGATTTAGCTACCAGTATATAAATTCAGATATATAGGACTCTAAAGTGTGATGGAACTCCAAAGTCCGATGGTCACGCCAAAGTCCGATGGTCTGCGCCAAACCCCGATGGTTTGACACGCCAAAGTTCGATAGTGCGGGGGAAAAATTAACGCTTATGACATCATAGTACTGCTGTGCCAAACTGCGTCGCCGCTCGCAGAAGGATAAAACGTACGCTCAACTAGGACCTCGGGTCCCCCGCAAATAGTTCGTTATTTTGCGTAGTAATAAAACATTTTAGGAACTCTTCAGGCATTAAAGGCACAAAAGTAAATTCATCGATATCAATACGGAGACCTCAGGTCATCTTATATTTTAATCGAATTTTATATGATAGACAGTTTTCTTTGTCTTACTCCAAAATAATCATATTTATAACTTTATACAGATCTACTTCCTAATATATATATATATATATATATATATATATATATATATATATATATATATATATATATATATATATATATATATATATATATATATATATATATATAAAATCAGAAACGGGAAAGTAATTAGGGGGACAAGAGGTAACCTTAAATTATACTGTACATCAGTAGGGAGACCAGTGGTCACCTTACCCTACTATCATATTGTACATCATTAGAGGGATCATAGGTCACCTTACATTTTAAATTAATAGGGAGCCAAAAGTAACCTTTTATTGCACATCATAAGGGGGACCTGAGGATACCTTATATTGTACATCATTTGGGGGACCAGAGGTCACCTTATATTGTACATCAGTACGGGGACCAGTTGTCACCTTATATTGTACTGTATATCACCTTATTTTATACATCAGTAGGGGAGCAAGAGGACCCTTATACTGTACGTCATTAGGGGGACCAGGGGTCACCTTATATTGTACAGCACTTCAGTAGGGGACCAGAAGTCACCTTATCTTGTACATCAGTAGGGTGACCAGAAGTTACCTTATATTGTACATCAGTAGGGGAACCAGAAGTCACCTTATATTGTACATCAGTAGGGGGACCAGAAGTCACCTTAAATTGTACATCAGTAGGGGGACCAGTAGTCACCTTACATTGTACATTACTTCTGTAGGGGACCAAAGGTAACCTTATATTGTACATCAGTTGGGGGACCAGAGGTCACCTTATATTGTACATCAGTAGGGGGACCAGAGGACACCTTATATTGTTCATCAATAAGGAGACCAGAGATCATCTTATACATGTATTGTACCTCAGTAAGGGGACCAGAGGTCCCCTCATGTTGTTCATTAGTAAGGGGGCCCAGAGGTCCCCTTATATTGTACATCAGTAGGGGTATAAGAGGACACCTTATATTGTACATCAACAAGAAGACCAGAGGTCACCTTATATTTTACATCAGCAGGGCGACCAGAGGTCACCTTATATTGTACATCAGCAGGGCGACCAGAGGTCACCTTATATTGTACAGTACATCAGTAGGGGGTCCAGAGGTCATCTTATATTGATTTTATTTGAACATTTTTTATTATGCAAATACATAAATGGATTGGGCAGCAGGCATAGCCTATATAAGCCCTCTCATCTTATATTAAACATCAGTAGGGGGACCAGAGGACACCTTATATTGTACATCAGTAGGGGGACCAGAGGTCACCTTATATTGTACATCAGTAGGGGGACCAGAGCTCACCTTATATTGTACATCAGCAGGGCGACCAGAGGTCATCTTATATTGTACATCAGTAGGGGGACCAGGGGTCACCTTATATTGTTCATCAGCAGGGGGACCAGAGGTCACCTTATATTGTACCTCAGTAGTTGGACCAGAAGTCACCTTATATTGTACCTCAGTAGGGGGACCAGAGGTCACCTTATATTGTACATCAGTAGGGGGACTAGGGGTCACCTTATATTGTTCATCAGCAGGGGGACCAGAGGTCACCTTATATTGTACCTCAGTAGTGGGACCAGAAGTCACCTTATATTGTTCCTCAGTAGGGGGACCAGAGGTCACCTTATATTGTACATCAGTAGGGGGACCAGAGGTCAATCTTATATTGTACATCAGTAGGGTGACCAGAGGTCACCTTATATTATACATCAGTAGTGGGACCAGAGGTCACCTTAAATTGTACAGTACATCACTAGGGGACCAGAGGTCCCCTTAAATTGTACATCAGTAGGGGGCAGTGGTCACCTTACATTGTACAATACATCAGTAGGGGGACCAGAGGACACCATATATTGTTCATCAATAAGGAGACCAGAGATCACCTTATATTGTATATCATTAGTGGGACTAGAGGTCACCTTATATTGTACATCAGTAGGGGGATCAGAGGTTATCTTATATTGTACATCAGTAGGGAGATAAGAGGACACCTTATATTGTATATCAGTAGGGGGACCAGAGGTCACCTTATATTGTACATCAGTAGGGGGACCAGAGGTAATCTTATATTGAACATCAGTAGGGGGACCAGAGGACAACTTATATTGTACATAGGGGAAACAGAGGTCACATTATATTGTACATCAGTAGGGGGACCAGAGGTCACCTTAAATTGTACATTAGCAGGGGAACCAGAGGTCACTTTATATTGTGCATTACATCAGCAGGGGACCAGAGATCACCTTATTTTGTACAGGGTAGGGGTCCAAAGATGACTTTATATTGTACAGTACATCAGTAGGGGACAAGACGTCACCTTATATTGATTTGATTTGAACATATTTTATTATGCAAATACATGAATGGATTGGGCAGCAGGCATAGCCTATATAAGCCCTCTCATCTTATATAAAACATCAGTAGGGGGATCAGAGGACACCTTATATTGTACATCAGTAGGGGGACCAGAGGTCACCTTATATTGTTCATCAGCAGGTCGACCAGAGGTCATCTTATATTGTACATCAGCAGGGCGACCAGAGGTCATCTTATATTGTACATCAGTAGTGGGACCAGAAGTCACCTTATATTGTACATCAGTAGGGGGACCAGAGGTCACCTTATATTGTACATCAGGTAGTGGGACCAGAGGTCACCTTAAATTGTACAGTACATCAGTAGGGGACCAGAGGTCCCCTTAAATTGTACATCAGTAGGGGGATCAGAGGTAATCTTATATTGAACATCAGTAGGGGACCAGAGGACAACTTATATTGTACATAGGGGAAACAGAGGTCACCTTATATTGTACATCAGTAGGGGGACCAGAGGTCACCTTAAATTGTACATTGGCAGGGGAACCAGAGGTCATCTTATATTGTGCAGTACATCAGCAGGGGACCAGAGATCACCTTATTTTGTACAGGGTAGGGGTCCAGAGATGACTTTATATTGTACAGTACATCAGTAGGGGACAAGAGGTCACCTTATATTGTACAGTACATCAGTAGCGGACCAGGGGTTACCTTATATTGTACATTAGTATGGAGGCCAGAGGTCACCTTTTACATGTACGAGGGCTGTTCAATAAATAATAAATCTCTGCTCTTCTCATACCTTTGCTGTTTTTGTCAAGTACATCTTATTGTAAATTTTGTTTTAAGGGTTTTAAGCAGTAGATTCAAGTTCATTATTTGTTTGAAATTCAAACAAATTTGGATAACTACAAATACTGATATTTTTAATAATTGTTTAGATATTCTTACACGCAGTCGTTTTCACTCATTTTTTTTTAAACATAGGGTGCCTTTTGAGTACTAAGCTTTTTTGACTGTCAAAAGCTTCTTTAAAACAGTGTGAACTACTCCCGAAATGATGTCTATCAAATTTGCTATGTGTCTTATATAGTCAATCATACACCATCAATGATTATTTGTTGAAATTTGGCAAATAGTACATTAGTTGTTTATTTTTTTATTGCAAGGACGGTATCCATTTTTGATGCCCATCATATAATTTTTTATCATTGAAATCCACCTGCTCAATTGTCTATAAAACAGACATTGATTGCTGTAAATTTTACATAATTATATCAGTGAGTATTTCTTTGGGATTCTTAGCAAGTTTCACAGCAGCTTTAATGAACGGTTTAATTTCACTTTTGTTTAGTCATCATTTCGTAAGTTCTATGGTCGATAGACTCGATACAATGACCTTGTCAGCAAATACAATTTATCATTGAGTCAAATGCTGACTGACGTTTTTCAAACCAATTGTTAGTCCATTATTTATGCACTGAATTGACGACGGATTTTTTCCGTTATTTCCTGATCATGACAACGGTCACACGGCGGGTGTGACTGGTCGGCAGGGGATGCTCACTCCTCCATGGCACCTGATCCAACCTCTGATGTTTCGGGGTTTGCTTTGCTCTTATTTTGTATTGTTTTATGGAATTTGAGATTGAATACTGTTCGTTATCTCCATATCTTTCTTTTTGATTCTGTACCATTCATATTTAATGCAGTGTCTCGAATACCCTTGTTTCCAGCTTCTCACATTGAAACTATGTGATGAAAAGTGGTCACATAAACTGTTATTAATTCATTAAAGATTCAATAATGAGAAAAAGTGTCAAGTTTAATGCCATATGATATCTGTATTGTATGTCATAGAGTTTGAAGGACATTATTTATTGAACAGCCCTCGTAATTTGTACATCAGTAGGGGGACCAGAGGTCACCTTATATTGTACATCATTAAAACTAATGATCACACTATTTTTAACTACGATGAGGAAACTGGAAGACACTCTATATTTTACATCAATAAGAAGACAAGTGGTCATCTTATATTGTAAGTCAACAGGGAATCCAAAAGACACCCAATATTTTAGATAAATATTGAGACCAAAGGACTCCTTATTTGGTCACCTGAATCAACTCATGTGACTTATTGCTACCTGTTTTTTTCTGGCGTCGTGCGCTGTGCATTGTGCGTTAACATTTGAATATTTCAGCTTTTCTCTGCAATTCCTCAACCATTTACAACCAATTTTGGAATAAAGCATCTATGGGTGAAGGGGAGATTTTTTAAATCATGGTCCCTGTCCTCCACACCCTAGTTGGGGCGAAACTACTACTATTGATGAAATCTTTAAAAATCTTCTTTAGTCATTGACATCAAGCCGTCGAACTGTTGGTATAATTATTAAAAGCATTAACTCTTCTACCAAAATTGTGAAATTCATTGTCCCAAGGTCAGGGGCCTTGGGGTTAGGACAGGGCTATAAAAATTTATATAATGAAATGCATTTATTCTTTGAAAATCTTTTCCTTTGTCCCTGGATATTAAACAAACTAACTACATGCATAGATATGATGAGGAAGGATATTCTCTCCAAAGTTTTGAAATTCGTGACCCAAAGGTCAGGGATTCTGTTGTTAAGGTGGGGCTATATAAATTGTAAAGTTAAAATTCATTAATCATTCACAAAATCTTCCTCTCTGCACCTGGATATTAATTAAACTCACTACATATAGTTATGATTAGCAAGGGAGCCTCTTCCAGAATTATAAATTTCAAGGCCCCTGGCTCATGGGTACCATTGAGGGGTGGGGACTCTAATTAAATACATTAATTGAATTAATGCTTTGAAATTTGTTCTTTGGTAGAAATCAAATTTTTTTATGAACAAGGGTGCCTTTTCCAAAATTGTGAAATGTATGACCCCAGGATGAGGGTTTTTGTGGTCAGTGGGCACTACTAATTATTGCCAATTATTACTGATTATTTGAAATGCACTTTTTGTTCCCCTACGCTCTGTATAGGTATTAAGTCGCCAAACTAAGCATGCTAAGTATATAGTTATGATGAGCAATGGTGCTTTTTTCACAATTGCGAATTTCATGGCCTCTGGTTCAAAGCGCGAAACAAATTCAACTGTTTTAAAGTTTTTACATGATGTTTAGATGAGCTATAAAACCCATAAGCCTCTTGTCGTATTCTTATAAGAAAAGTTCTAGTTTCCTGTTAATATGCATTTTATCTGTAACCTCTGGTCCGCCCTTATTTTTCTTTTTAGGTGTCTCTTGGTAAGGAGGGTCTAGAATCGTTGATGCCTTATCTCTGCATTCATATCAATTTCATTTTATGTCTTGTTTCCTTAAAAATGTACAACAAAGGGGACCACTGGTCTCCCTATTTATGTACAACACAAGGCCTCCCTTGTGTTGTAAAATGTAAAGTGACATTAAGTCCCATAATGATCTACAACTAAGGGTGACCTCTGACCCCCTATTGATGTACAATATAATCTGACGTCTGGTCTTGTACAGTATAAGGTGACCTCTGCTCCCATTTCTGTTGTACAATATAAAGGTGACCTTTAGTCTCCATAATGAAATAAAATATAAGGTGACCTTTGATCAACCTATAGATGTACAATATTAGGTGTCCTCTGGTCCACCTAGTGACGAACGTAAAACTGATCTGAAAGCTCTGTACCCCTACTGATGTACAGTATAAGGTGACCAATGGTCCTCCTACTGATGTAAAATATAAGGTGACCTCTGGTCCCCCTACTGATGTACAATATAAGGTTACCCTTGGTCCCCCTACTGATGTACAATATAAGGTGACCTCTGGTCCCCCTACTGATGTACAATATAAGGTGACCACTGGTCCTCCTACTTATGTACAATATAAGATAACCTCTGGTCCCCCAACTGATGTTAAGTGCAATATAAGGTGTCCTCTGGTCCCCCTACTGATGTACAGTACAATATAAGTTGTCCTCTGGTCCCCCTACTGATGTACAATATAAGGTGACCCCTGGTCCCCCTACTGATATACAATATAAGGTGACCCCTGGCCCCCCTTCTTGATGAACAATATAAGGTGACCCCTGGTCCCTCTACTGATGTACAACATAAGGTGACCTCTTGTCCCCCCGCTGATGCACAATTTAAGGTGACCTCTGGTCCCCCTACTGATATACAATGTAAGGTGACATATGGTCCCCCTACTGATGTACAATATAAGGTGACCTCTGGTCCCCCATTTGATGTAGAACAGAAGATGACATCTGGTCTCCCTTTTGATGTACAATATAAGGTGACCTATGGTCGCCCTAAAGATGTACAATATAAAATGCCCTCTGGTCTTATTTACTTTTTGTTACCTCTGGTATCCATATAAAGATTATGGGAACAAGCGGAAGTCTTATATTGTACATCAATAAGGATTTCATTCTTCACAAATTGTAGTATATGAATGAGACAAAGGTAATCTTACGTGTACATTATTACGATGTGAATGTTGTAAGTAGGCAATAATTTAAAATCATGGTATGTGTAGAATTATTTTTCAAATCCTCTCCAAAAAAAGTTTCGATCCTAATTTTTTGACAGAGAAAAAGTGCACAATTTCTCCGAATTCTCTAAATGTATTGTTATGTGTTTTGTGGGTTCGACCACGGATGAAGTTTTGATAAAGAATTTTCCTTATGTTATTTGACGTATTTAGCTGATTTGATTAAATATAAGAACAAACACAATCAAAAATAATAAACAACACAATGATTTAAACTTATCGTCTATATAAGTATAATTTTTATTAGTTTGTTATCTTCCTATTCCAAGTACTAATCCCTGGAACACTATGTTTGAGCACTAGCTCCCAGACCTATACTTTCAACACCGGGTTTAACACCCGTTTATCCTGTATAATAATAATTTACTCTATTCTAGTAACCTGTAAGGATTTATATAACTCAAATGGTCCGTCTGCAGAACTTTGAGACACCGCAAATAAGCTAACATAAATACCTTACCTTGTCCGTAATACGTCCTTCCTCTTCTACGCCTTCTCAATAACTGAACACCGGGACTTGTGAGCCGCTTATATAGTTCTGCTGAGTCAGATCTTGATCTTCTAAATGTTTGAAACATTGACTGGATATAGGAGATAACTTTTGATTGCTAAGACTATTTTAAACCCTGATTATATAAATATTTTAAAACTCGATCAAAGGAATTTCACTACAGTATGTAATTGGAATTTGAAGGATTATTCAACTTGCTTGTCTTCAAATAGAGTATATTTATCCCAAAAGTAAATAACAATTGGTGCATTTTTAAAAGTTTTATTTCTAAATGTAGTTTTATGATTTATGAATTTGATGTGTTAATTCCAGGGAAAGGGGAGGAGATTAACTCCATGCAACCCCAAACTTCGCAATACAGGGAGTACATCTTCTTTGTAAGATAAATAAAATCAGGGGTTTACTAACAGTGGCGGATTTAAGGGGGGCGCACCCAGCCCCCCCCTAAAATTGTCAAAGTTAACCATGGTTAACCAACGCGCGGTATTCAATTTGTCGGCACGGCCAGGTGTGTTATAGACCGAAGACATTGGTTAACGTAAATCACAGTTTCGTCTAGAAAATGTAAATATGTACTTGGTAGACCTCTTTTTACCCTACAAAATCTCTAGAATCCAGGAGCTAGTAGCCCCCCACCAGGGCTTTGCCCTGGACCCACCGGGGCCTTAGGCGGCCCCCATTGCCTATTTTTGGCGCCCCCTCTAACTTCAAATCCTGGATCCGCGCCAGACTAAAAAGTGTTAAAGTGATGAGGTCACCTATTGAAGTATGACCTCATAAGGAAGACAAAGGAAACATTAAATAATTTATTAAGGTCTTTCGTTTCCAACGGAAGACCTTCTACTGATTCTGTTGGATTCTTTTTTTTTTCTTCCACTTCCTAGACGCCAACTTTGAAGCCTCATATCTCACTCATTTCTCAACGGATTTCGCTCAAACTTTCAGAGTTAATAGACGTTACTAAACTAGATCAGAATATTCTCTAACATTTTAAAAAGTCACTTCCGGTTTTGCTTATTTCCCTTTAAACGAAAATTTATGGCTTTCGTTTCCAGACAAAGGCTCGGAGACGGCTTAAGCTGGAGCAAAATTTTACTGGTTTTAGATAACAGAAGGATCAAAGTTGTGCACATCGGTTTTTGTTTTTCGATTTCTTTATTCAAAATGGCACTATATAGGGGTCAAATATTAGAACTCTTAAAAGAGCTAAAAATTACTCATATTTTGCTTTTTATCTTCTAAACTAAAAATATTTTGTAAAAACATTATGAACATTATTTGTGCAGAATTAAAAGATCTTTCGAATGATATCTCGGAGAAAGGACTGACTCTTAAATTAAGGGATCTAGAGGGGTTTTTTTCCATGTATCTCAAAAAGTATACAATACATCAAAGAACCAAAGTTTTTGAAAGTCTCTAGTTAAATCTACTGATGTCATCAAAATATGTCCTGTGACGTCATTTCCGGCCAAACCGGTAGTAGTCCGAAACTGAATATTTTTGCCGTTTTTGACATTTGTTTGGGAAATATTTGTCACTTGAAGCATAAAACTTAATTTTCCGTCCATCGACGTCACTTCCGGTCAAATAGGAAGTAGCAAAAATGGCTTACTTTTTGCAATTTTCAACATAGATTTGGAAGATTTAAATCATTAGAGTCGTCAGTTCTCTCTTTTTTTAAAAAAAAATAAAAGTTACTTCCGGTCAAACAGGACGGAAGACCTATAACGAGCTTTGCTCTAGTTAACAAATAATTATTCCATTATGTTAAAGGATTTGTGATAAGTCCGAGCGAAATGAAGAGGTAGAGGTGGTAGGGGGCAAGATCTTCATCATCCCCCCCCCCCACCGTTTGTTAGAGATCTGCGAATCCAGAGACTGGAGTACGTCGTTTACTCTGAGTCGCTTACTATTAGTAAGGAGATCAGAGGTCAGGCACTGTGTTATATAGATACTATAACCTTACATTGAACAATAAAATCATAGGGGAGACCACTGGTCTCCCAACATAATCCATAAATGTTAAACTCTTATATATCATATATCTTATAATATTGAAGTTAATGTTGCTCAGCACCCCCTTCTATTTCTAATACCCATCAGATGGTTATTCCTTCGACAAAAATAAATTTTCTGGGTTTTTTTACACTGTTAAGGCTTCACAGTATTACGATTTATTCTATGTTCACTTTACGTATGCAACGCACTACATTTTGTAGCGGAGTAAACAGGCCCGAAAGTCGTAAACTGAGCAGGGGACCTAAGGTCCTAGTTGAGCGTACGTTCTGCGATCGGGTTCGAAGTGCAATTATTCGCTTTTTCCACTGAGGCCGAGCTCGGAGCTGAGAACAACCCACCAGATTTTTCTTTTTTCTTCACATCAAGTCCACAAGATATTGTACATGTACTTTACAAGGATGAAATCTTATTCATACAAGGCATTACTTTCAAAAAATGGAACTCATTTATTGACAGGTATGTAGAATTGATGACAACAACGTAGTCGATATCCCGAGTTTCCTCAAATTTCTTCTGCTTCTGCTTCTGCTTCTGCCATGTACTGCCCACAATCAACTAGTTGATTATTATGGCATGTGTGGTGCGCATGGAGTTCCAAAATCATAAAAATTTAAAAGGTTAAAATGTTAAAATATTAATTATGATTCATGGCATATAGGTGGTCACCTGAGACCTAAGGTCTCAAGTGTTTTTGCCATGACAATCTCTGGTGGTAGGTGGTTCCACTCTTTGATGGTACGAGGGAAAAACGAGAATTTTCTATAGTCACTTTTACAAGATGGTAATTGGTAGGCTTCTTGGTGAGTATGTCGTGATCGACGTAGTGGTGGGATAAGTCGGTCATGCTTGGTAATGGCAACTTCATCATGAACGATCTTATAAAACAGGACGAGTACGTACAATTCGCCTACGTTCTTCCAGTGTTTGCCATTGCAGATGTTGTATCATGCTGTCCACACTTGACCTGTTTCCATGCCTATTGCTTACATAGCGTGCAGCACGTCGTTGGACCATTTCCAGATTATGGGTGTCTTTTTGGGTGTAGGGGTCCCAGACAGGTGCTGCGTACTCCAACTGGGGTCTAACTAATGACTTATACACATTCTCCTTTATTGATGTTGAGCTGATATTTAAATTTCTTTTAACAAGTTCGACATAACCTCTTGAATGAAATATTAAAGATAGCGTTATTTAATTTTTCACGGGTAATGGAAGTTAATGTAAATATTGAGTATGTGCATGTTTATAATACTGATTTATACCAATATACCTGCATGTACTTGTTCATTATTTTCACTAACTTCGTTGCCCGTGGCTATTTTATCATTTTTGTCTTAATGTGCAATTATTTCAGCATAAACACAGTGGCCTACCTGTTTTATATTAAATTTGATCTATATTTTCCATTTGAGTCACCAAGTTTAAGTTATCAGAGCAAGACCAGCTCCAACTAACATAAATGTAAAAGCCTGGCTGTGTTGACCAAACTTGCTTGATTCATGTGTCCAGGGAATACACACTTTAAAGGTATATAGCTTGATAAAGCTATATAGCTTTACTCAGAGGTATTACAAATACCTTGATCAAAGTATTTTATATGTAATGAAAATTCAAAAAGAAATTCTTAAAAAATTGAATAATTAAAATCGAGTTCTGAGTTGTTGTCAGTAAATTTGCTGCCATGGGTATCCAGAGAAGATTACGTACTATGGCAAGGAGGCAACATTATTAGGAAGTGATGCTTCATTTGTTGGTAATAGGACCATTTAAATGGCGAACACACCGTATTAATGACAATTTACAAGTAGGAGAATAATGTTTTTACTGATTTCTCGTGTCTCAGTTAGCTCAGCAAAATAAAGTTGTATAAGGTAGGCAGAGTTGCGACACCAGCTGGTGTCGCTAAATTCCCACTTTTCAATATGGCCTCCGCTTGACTCTCCCCTGCACAAGTCACAATATAAAAGCGGGGGTTAAGGATCAGTCATAAATCTCATTAGTTTTTGATGAGTGACAAGGTTATAAAGTTAGTTAATCGATTTTTCAGTGAAAATAACACCAAACATGAAATCAGCTTGGTTTATTTAAATGGTTCTATCTATTGCAGACTGCTTTTGCTGCTAAGGGTATCCAGAGAAGATGTCAGTAATATATTATATATCTTATTGGGAAACAGTGGGGCGCCTGATGGGGGAAATTATGTTTATCTCCCTATTAATGAACACACCATCAGGAATGCAGCTAATGGGATCTTCAACTGCAAAGAAAGTTTGCCAAAGGTTAGTCCAGTACAATAGTAAGTATTACATGTAATTTCTTTAAAAGATTGAATATGATATTCCTCAATAATATTTTACAGATTTATACATGTACTTTCTAAAGGTTATAAATAGGAATACTGATAAACACTGATAAATCTCATTCTGTCTTGATGGGTCAGTGTTACATATTTTATTTTTCAGTGAAAATAGTACAAGGAGACAGGACTGTGGGCAAGTCATGTCTGTTTTATCGTTTACAAGGACAGAAATTTCATGAAGAATACATCCCCACTGACGAAATTCAGGTCAGTAAAATTATATATCTCCTTAATGGAAATTCAACTCAGTAAAATTATGTATATCTCCCTATTAATGAAATTCAGGTCAGTAAAATTATGTATATCTCCTCTAATGAAATTCAGGTCAGTAAAATTATGTATAATCTCCCATCTAATGAAATTCAGGTCAGTAAAATTATATATATCTCCCGTCTAATGAAATTCAGGTCAGTAAAATTATGTATATCTCCCGTCTAATGAAATTCAGGTCAGTAAAATTATATATATCTCCCTACTGAGGAAATTCAGGTCAGTAAAATTAAAATATATCTTCCCACTGTAGAATTTCTGATTTCTGACACAGAACCAAGACCAACAACAGTTATAATTAAAGTATTATAATTATAATTTTTGTAATGAAGATTATAATTATACTGCCATGTATTTTATTACCATGTTTGAAGACTGCCTGTTGCAGGTTTGCTGCATTCAGTGGAATTACAAGACGACAGATGATGTGGTCAAAGTGGAAGTGTGAGTTGTATGAAGGAAAGAAACGGAAGAAAATGGATGGACTTAAACTCAGTAATGAAGAGGTAATAGTCAGTCCTTAATGAACTAAAACTCAGTATTTAAGGAAGAGGTATGAGGTACATCGCTACCTCAAAAGTACTCGCGGAAAAACAAAATGGCTGATGTTATAAACAAAGTCCGTCTCAAAAGTTTTGGGGCGAAATAAATATTAAAAAAATTAAAAACACTTACTTTAATATTTTGTCAAGCAACCTTTCGGTCAAATTACTGCCATAATTCTCCTTGGAAGTGAATTGTACAAATTCTGGACATAATTTGGCTGATAGGAAGTCCAAAGATCGTAAATGGCGTTGAAAGTATATTTGGAGTTTTTATGTTTCGGGCAGTGTTTTGAAGATCATTTTTTATGCAAAGCCATATATTTTCTATTATGTTTAAATCTGGTGACTGGGCAGGCCAGGTCAAACAGTTTATATCATTGTCATGTTTATATTCTTTAATAATTCGTGCTCGATGCACAGGGGCATTATCGTCCTGAAACCGGTAAGTTCTGTTTGGGAAATGACGGGCTAAAACAGGCCAGAGATTGTTTTCCAGGATTTCTTGGTACTTTACAGCATTTATATTTCCATCAACTTTGCATAAAGTTCCGATGCCATGCCATGTTATACAACCCCATATCATTATTGACACTCGATCGCTTCTTAGGTCGAGGACACATGCACTGTGGATTCTAAGCCTCATTTGCAGATTGCCACACATATGCACGATTATTTTGTCCGATCACAATCTGTGATTCATCACTGAATATAATTTGCTTCCATTTATTCTGCACTGTCCATCTCCTCCTCGCAAGACACCACGAAAGTTGTTTTCTTTTATAGTTTACATTCCTCACGACCATTTTCTTCCTCACAACTCGCCTGAAAACCTTGTTCCTATGTAATTCGTTAGACAGTCTTATGGTGAACGTGTACTGGTCCCCCTGTATTAAATCCGCAGTAATATCTCGCAGCGGTCTCTCACGATTACTTCTACGAGTCCAAAAGTCTACTCTCTGCCTGCTTTGTAACTTTATGGAGGTCTGCTGGTTCGAGGCATTTTTTCAACATTTCCGTTGTTCATAAATCGTGTCCATATAGACCGAATTGTTGATTTAGGTAAATTCAACAATCTCTCAATTTCACAGTTTCTGAGTCCCTCTTGTTTTAAATCAACGACCAGTTTTACATAACCTCATTGCTAATTCTTTTGACTTGCGTCCCATATTGGAATTCACCCAACGATAAAAATAGCAGACGAAAACAGTGATACGTCATCAGATTAGGTCATTGGTCATGTGCTAAGAATAGGGAGATAACTCTAAATAAATCAACAATCGAGGAATAATGGGGTAAGAATCATTTTTAAAATGAAACTTAAAAATAAAAAATTGGCCATTTTTTTTTTTCGCGAATACTCTTGAGGCGGCGCTGTATGAGTTAGTCCTTCATGGACTTTAACCTCAGTAATGAATTGGTAATAGTCAGTACTTTATGGTCTAAAACTCTTTCGACAAGACGTCGGATGTCATTGATTCCTTATAAATGGACTGTTTTCTTTAATTTTGGCAAAAGTACATGTGTGACATAAATGTGTGTATTTTCTAAAAATTGTAATATATAGGTATTCAATGCATTAAAACATTATGTAAAGTGTTTATCATAATTAAGCTACAACTTCAGATTACTACTTTATCTTCATTCAAATGATAAATATGAAAGGATTTAAAATTTACCAAATATATTTTAGGAATCTGATGAGCCTAGCTTAGATGCTGAATTCATAGATGTGTATAAAGGAACCCATGGAGTTATCCTTATGTATGACATAACAAAACAATGGTAAGTCACCTAAAAAAAAAGGGGGGGGGTGTTAGTCATATCAACATGATCAAAACACGGGGTTAATCGTTTCTGAAAACAGTGGTTAGTCTTCTCAAAACAGGGGTGTGTCATCTCAAAACAGGGGTATATCATCTTAAAATCTATCACACAATAAGACATATCAAATAATTGTAAGTCACCTCAAAATGGTCAATTGTCATAAAACAATGGGAAATCATTGATACAAAGACGAGAATAGCAGCAAACAGAAAAGGCAATGAGGATAAAGTCTCAACAATGGATACATGGGTAAGACACCTAAAGCAATGGTCAGAAAAGAGGAATAACTAGTTTGACCCCCCCCCCCCAGAAAAATCAATCATGGATAGTCATTTCAAAACAGTGAAGATATCAAAATAGTACATCTCATATAAAAGAAAAACTATGGAACAATATCACAAGTCAATGGAAATTCAGCAGAAAACAATGGGAAGATAGGAAGGGAAACATATTTTATTTAAATTTAACAGGGAAAAACATTTTCGATTATTGTGTGTAGGATGTCCATTTTCTGAAGCACAGATCCTAAGTGATCTCCAGATTAGGATTTCTAGTAGTAAAACGGGATTTGTTAATTCCCAGAGATATATTGGCAGACAAATTTTTCAGGGTTGGCTCATAATATTTTAGGGTCAGTCAGGGAACTGGAAACACAATGTATTTACATGTATCTTGGCCTGATAACTTGTAAATAATTTTATATAGGTATAAAATTTAAAGATATTTGATTGATAGCTTCACAATGCTGTGTTTTTAGGACCTTTAATTATGTGGAGAAGGAAATGGAGAAAATCCCGGTTCACATTCCTGTCCTAGTGCTGGGAAACCATCGAGATATGGGGCATCATCGCACAGTGCTGGAAGATAAGGCCCGCTATTTCTGTATGCATTATGAAAGGTAATTAGTAAGAGGGCACAAACAGTGCTGGAAGATAAGGCAGCTATTTTCGTATGCATTAGAAATGTAATTAGGAATAAGGCACAATCCTGGAAGACAAAAGCTTGATATTTTCTCACAGAATTATTAGTAGAAGTGAAACATTATTGCACTGATTTATGAAAATAATTGTAAAAATTTTTATTCATTATTACCCAGTATATCATTAGATATACAGTGGACCCTCAGATATCCGGACGCCAGATATCCAGATGCTTCAGTATCCGGACGATCTTTCATTGGAACAAAATTTTAAAATGTTATTCTGTCTTGTTTAAGTGGTGATTCAGATATCCGGATGCTTCACATATCCGGACAAATTGACTGGGAACCAAAGCGTCCGGATAAATGAGGGTCCACTGTACTGAGTCATCACTAATACTGTGGTTTCATTAATATTTGTTGAGCACCAATTTTCGAGGATTTCATTGTTGAGCAGATCCACGAATTTAAATGTTCATTGAATAAAGAAATATGCTATTCATTTGTATAAGCAATGCTATTGTCCATGAAATTACGTATCCTTGAAAACGTCATTTTTATAAAATCCACGAAAATTGATGAAACAACAGTAACTCAGTATTTTAGGCCTATGGAATCAGCCATTGTATGGTACGTTGAATCATCACTAATAATTATGTATTTCAGACCTATGGTGTAAGCCATCAGCTACTTCATGGTTACTGTGGTACTACACTTTTGCAGGGGAAAATAATAACGTTTGGGGAAGTTTTTGTTGACAAAAAATTAAATGACGTATCTTTAAGAATTACTTTTACGTCATATTTCACCAAACTATATCATTTTGCCCTACAAAAGAGCAGTACTGAGTTACTGTGAAATGACGGTTTATAGTTAAGTATGCTGAGTCATCACTAATATTTCTGTATTTCAGGCCTATGGGTTCAGCCATTGTTAGGTATGCTGTGTCATCACTAATATTTCTGTATTTCAGGCTTATGGGCTCAGCCATCATTAGATATGTTGAGTCATCATTATATTTCTGTATTTCAGGCCTATGAGTTAAGCCATTGTTAGGTATACTGATTCATCATCAATAATTCTGTATTTCAGGCCTATGGGATCAGCCATTGTTAGATATGCTGAGTCGTCCATGAGGAATGGATTTGGTCTCAAATATCTCCACAAATTCTTCAATCTTCCATTTCTCACTCTACAGGTTGTAATGATTTTCAGTAATTCAAATCTGTCAGAAATGTACTTCTGGTAATACCAACAATTTGGTAGTTTAATAGAGATTTTATTTCTTATTTACATGTATTTATTTCATAACAGCTTTCAGAAAAAAAGAGCTAGACAGATCATTTATATATAAGATGATTTAGGCATTGATGTAAAAGAAAACACCAATTAAGCACTGTAAATTAATACTCCAGCATACATGGAGCTGGATTTCAGCCAATTCTCGATACTCTGATCTCAAATTTTAGCATACAACATTGAAATTCTTATAATTCAGTCAGAGCTTGAATTTCAGCATTTGACATTGTAAATCTTAATGCATGTAATACATTGATCTCCGTTTTCAGCTTCTGACAATTCAGTTCTACACCGAGATTGACTTTACTCTTCTGACGTTGTTCAATACAAAGAGTTTTTCAGCTTTTGACATTGTAAATCTCAATGCGTTTTGCTGAATTTTAGGCTTATGCCATTGTTAATATAACAATACACTTAGTTTAATAATGACAATTAATTGTTGTGATCTTGTCTTCATTTTGATATCTGTCATTTCATATAAAAGATTAATCAATAATCTGAATATTAATTTTCTTCAGAGGGAAACTTTAATGAAGCAGCTTGAAATAAATGCACTTGATATGGAGTCCACCTTAGAGGAACTGGATATCCACGAGGAATCAGAGGAACAGAATTACGATGTGTAAGTCTAAGTTAGGATGTACAAGTCAGAGTTAAAGTGTCTAAGTCAAGTAATGATATACAAGTCAAAGTTATGATGTACAAGTCAGGCCATAATAAATAAATTGCTAGATTCTCATCCGAATTTTTTCGAAAATTGAGGCGGGCGGGTGGCTTTTATATTTTTTAGTTTTTCAATTTTGCAGATTTTTTTATTGACCTGGTCAATTGGTGTAATTTTATCTACAATACCCGAATAAAAATCATAGTAAAGGTTCAATTATCTCTTACTCCACATCATCACCAATCTTTTTCAACCAACGAACCTTGTTTAAAATATATACGCATGTATTACAGCAATTACCATCTTTTCAGCTGTCAAAATCATGTCGACTTCTTCGCAGGATTTAAAACGAAAGTAGAATGGTAGATGAATACCGATCCCAATCAGAATTAAGACGAAAAAAAAAACAGAAAAAAAAAATCGAGG